>NC_061098.1:30187609-30192769 GCF_015104395.2 Macrobrachium nipponense | reverse complement strand
CCGATAATATAACAACTAAGAGAGAGAGAGAGAGAGAGAGAGAGAGAGAGAGAGAGAGAGAGAGAGAGAGAGAGAGTAAAAGTCCATACCATATAAAAAAAAATGGTTAGTCTAAAAGCCAAAATATACAAACTGGTAAAATTAGATTTTTAGTAAACGAAATACTTCCTCGTGCTATGTTACAGCAGTTTGCGTCTACCAGACTGGTAAGTGAACCAGTCGTTCTTAAGTCTAAAAGTAATTTCGTGTGAAATATAAGGTAAACTGAGAGAAATGAAAGAATGAACGATTTTAGGGGTGAATCTGGGTACCGAATTTTAGGTATAAAAGGTTTTACTGGCTCGAGGAAAATTTGTTTTTATAGTCCAATGCTTAAAAATAGTTGTACCAATTTCCTTTGGAATTATATTAGAGCTTCAGTACTTAAAATAAAGGTTAAGATGGTGCCTGGAATGATTACAAAGCACGAAAGCCAACATTTGCTATTCTATTTAAATGTTAAAACTTTATTTATTTTCCTAAATCGATCTGAATGTGGTTAAAAAAATGCATTTAGCTGACATTTATGAAGTTTTTATGAGGTCTAAATAAAAAATTTAAGTACCGGTGTGCAACTCGGTATCAAAAATAGTTTAAAAACAGTTTTTTAGAAAACTTTGAACGTATAAAAGTACACTAAACAATGAATAAATAATCTTTTATGAGTTGTAATTATTTGCTTTCTTAACTACCTTCCATAAACAGTTTAATTTTTAAAAAATAATGCTTTTAAAAGTATAACATCGGTTTTTTTTGAGATGGGTCATAGGTCATCAGTAATTAGGCGTCGGAAAACCAACTCAATATTTATAAATCAAAGTAGGCCTCAATCAACAGATTTAACTTGATTATGTAACCTATGCTGACCCTCATATTATGTTAGCAATTAGGAGCAATCTTCACAGCAAAAACGTTGCCCCTACAATACAATCTTTATCAAACTTAAGTTTTTAAATATACATAAATATTTAATGTATATATATGTAATGATTACGTAATAAAATATGGAATGTTAGTCCATATACATATAAAAGACTAAAACTAAAGAGGTCAACCAGATTGCTTGCAGGAATGTGATCAGACTAGGGACGCTAAAGATGACGTATACAATAAAAGTAGGCTAAGATAACATACCGTCACCTGTAGTTATTCAATTGTTTATAAACTTTAGTCCAAGCTTCCTGCTTGAGACAAACACCGTGACCTATAGCTCAAGGGCCTACGTGATTAATAACTATGTCATCTGATTGTGTGTTTCGTATGTAACTATGTCATCTGATTGTATGTTCATATGTTCGAGCTACTATCTGCTTCCTTCATAACTTGTAACCGAGATGGTAGGCAGAAGAGAATAGAGTTAGCTATCGTCATTAGCAAGACCTGTACCTCTTTACCTAAGCTTTATCATGTAGAGAGATAGAATTAGCCATCATCATTGGCAGAAGCGATCAAGCTATCGTCATTAGAAGACTTGTACAATCCTACTTGATCTTCACCATGTAATTCAGAGATATAAGTATTTTTTGTACTTCGTGGTTTCTACTAGATCCTCACCTCATCACCGAATCATCATGAATTTAACACATCGTCGTCATAACCAAAGAAGATAATACCGAATTCGTAAGTGATCTACAAACCCCAAGACACTCCCATGAATATGGAAGTGCATAAGATTATCGCAAGTCTAACATTACCTCATAGGGCGCCTTATTATACATGGCAACAGCCCTAAAATATATACACATATATAGCCTATATGCATGAGCTTGAACTGTCCTACATCTAGGCTATAATACGACGTCTCGTGGAAGTGAAAACAGGCTATAATACGACGTCTTGTAGAAGTGAAATCAGGCTATAATGCAACGTCTCGTGGAAGTGAAATCAAGCTATAATGCGATGTCTCGTGGAAGTGAAATCAGGCTATAAGGCGACGTCTCGTGGAAGTGAAATCAGGCTATAAGGCGACGTCTCGTGGAAGTGAAATCAGGCTATAATGCGACGTCTCGTGGAAGTGAAATCAGGCTATAATGCGACGTCTCGTGGAAGTGAAATCAGGCTATAATGCAACATCTCGTGGAAGTAAAATCAGGCTATAAGGCGACGTCTCGTGGAAGTGAAATCAGGCTATAATGCAACGTCTCGTGGAAGTGAAATCAAGCTATAATGCGATGTCTCGTGGAAGTGAAATCAGGCTATAAGGCGACGTCTCGTGGAAGTGAAATCAGGCTATAAGGCGACGTCTCGTGGAAGTGAAATCAGGCTATAATGCGACGTCTCGTGGAAGAAAAAAATAAAATCAGGCTACAATGCGACGTCTCGTGGAAGTGAAATCAGGCTATAATGCAACATCTCGTGGAAGTAAAATCAGGCTATAAGGCGACGTCTCGTGGAAGTGAAATCAGGCTATAAGGCGACGTCTCATGGAAGTGAAATCAGGCTATGTGCGACGTCTCGTGGAAGTGAAATCAGGCTATAAGGCGAAGTCTCGTGGAAGTGAAATCAGGCTATAATGCGATCGTGGAACTGAAAACAGGCTATAATATGACGTCTCGTGGAAGTGAAATCAGGCTATAATGCGACGTCTCGTGGAAGTGAAATCAGGCTATAATGCGACGTCTCGTGGAAGTGAAATCAGGCTATAAGGTGACGTCTCGTGGAAGTGAAATCAGGGTATGAGGCGACGTCTCGTGGAAGTGAAATCAGGCTATAATACGACGTCTCGTGGAAGTGAAATCAGGCTATAATGCGACGTCTTGTGAAAGTGAAATCAGGTTATAAGGCGGACGTCTCGTGGAAGTGAAACCAGGCTATAAGGCGACGTCTCGTGGAAGTGAAATCAGGCTATAATGCGACGTCTCGTGGAAGTGAAATCAGGCTATAATGCAACGTCTCGTGGAAGTGAAATCAGGCTATAAGGCGACGTCTCGTGGAAGTGAAATCAGGCTATATGCGATCGTGGAAAGGCTGTAAACAGGCTATATACGACGTCTCGTGGAAGTGAAATCAGGCTATAATGCGACGTCTCGTGGAAGTGAAATCAGGCTATAATGCGACGTCTCGTGGAAGTGAAATCAGGCTATAAGGTGATGTCTCGTGGAAGTGAAATCAGGGTTTGAGGCGACGTCTTGTGGAAGTGAAATCAGGCTATAATGCGACGTCTCGTGAAAGTGAAATCAGGCTATAAGGCGACGTCTCGTGAAAGTGAAATCAGGCTATAAGGCGATGTCTCGTGGAAGTGAAATCAGGCTATAATAAGACGTCTCGTGGAAGTGAAATCAGGCTATAATACGACGTCTCGTGGAAGTGAAATCAGGCTATAAGGTGACGTCTCGTGGAAGTGAAATCAGGGTATGAGGTGACGTCTCGTGGAAGTGAAATCAGGCTATAATACGACGTCTTGTGGAAGTGAAATCAGGCTATAAGGCGATGTCTTGTGAAAGTGAAATCAAGCTATAAGGCGACGTCTCTTGGAAGTGAAACCAGGCTATAAGGCGACGTCTCGTGAAAGTGAAAGCAGGCTATAATGCGACGTCTCGTGGAAGTGAAATCAGGCTATAATGCAACGTCTTGTGGAAGTGAAATCAAGCTATAAGGCGACGTCTCGTGGAAGTGAAATCTTGGGCCCCTATCGACCAATCCATCGCTGAGGCAGTTTTTCATTTAAAAATCCTCTAACTTAAAGAAAACTGGGAAATCTGATCTTTCAAACACCCACTCCCTCATTCTGATTCATACATTTACTTACGAAATATTTGATCATGAAATAGGGTCATTCTTTTTTAATCACCCTGTATAATGATAATGACTCACGAATGTATTATAATAATACTGAATTATGAATGTATGTTCTTGAGTCAGAGATGTATAATGATAGTGAATCACGAATGTCTTATGATAGTGAATCAAGAATATATAATGATAATGACTCAACATATGTTGAATATTACAAGAACACAGAGCCCTCTTTTCCCAAATATTTCGCTCTCGGGACGGCTATTTCCATATTCATGGCGTCTTTTTTGGCAACTTCTTAAAACGACGACAGTCATTTCCTAAATATTGCACGAATGAACTTCCACTTTCACTGGATATGAGACGATATTGCCATAAGACGAGCACATTTTTTAATTTAGTGGTTAAGGCCTTTTTTTTTTTCTTAAATTTTCTGAAATATTATGAGGTCATCTCTTCATCACTTGAATACTTTTTAAAAATATTTAGTCATATAAATATTCAGTATTCTTTTGGAGAGAGAGAGAGAGAGGAGAGAGAGAGAGAGAGAGAGAGAGAGAGAGAGAGAGAGAGAGAGAGAGAGGATATTTCCATAAGGCAAGAACATCTTTAATTAGTGGGTAAATCTTTTTTTCAGACATTTTATGAGGTCATCACTTGTATAATACATTCATTGTATACTTTTTAAAAATACTTGGCCTCTTAGAGAGAGAGAGAGAGAGAGAGAGAGAGAGAGAGAGAGAGAGAGAGAGAGAGAGAATTGGAGATTTATCCAAGGTCGGTGTTTCAACAGTTCACGATTCTCGCACTAAACCTGTTGGTACTGTCAGTTTGGGATTCCTGAAAAAGAGAATATACATCACATACACAAATCCTGCAAGTTCAATATGGAACAATGTTCTGCCCATGACACAATATATTTGTATATATAAATGGCTTCGATTATTGAAAGCACTTGGGACCGGATTTCTCCAATAGGATAGTACTATTCTTCGAAGCCAATACCAATTCCCGATAAATTTGATCGTTTTTTCTTTCAGGCACAACAGAAAGTGTTTTATCATATTGCTTTAACTTTTTTTTTATTATTATTATTATTATTTCTTGACACTGAATTGCATTTCAAGACCCGCTTAATGTCAGTACAAATAAATCATTAAGATTCTAAGGCATACACATACATATAGCTATATATATATATATATATATATATATATATATATATATATATATATATATATATATGTGTGTGTGTGTGTGTGTGTATATATAGCTATATATATATATATGTATATATATATATATATATATATATATATATATCATATATATATATATATATATATATATATATATATATATATATATATATATATATATATATAT
>NC_061098.1:30157609-30182609 GCF_015104395.2 Macrobrachium nipponense | reverse complement strand
AACTCCGCAGCATAGATCAGAAAACCAGGAAACATATGACAATACACAAAGCACTACACCCAAGAGCAAATACGGACAGACTATACATAACACGAAAGGAGGGGGAGGCGGGATGAATACTAGGTATAGAGGACTGCGTCAACACCGAGAATAACAGAGCACTGGGGCAATATCTGAAAACCAGTGAAGACGAGTGGCTAAAGAGTGCATGGGAAGAAGGACTAATAAAAGTAGACGAAGACCCAGAAATATACAGAGACAGGAGAATGACAGACAGAACAGAGGACTGGCACAACAAACCAATGCACGGGACAATACATGAGACAGACTAAAGAATTAGCAGCGATGACACATGGCAATGGCTACAGAGGGGAGAGCTAAAGAAGGAAACTGAAGGAATGATAACAGCGGACAAGATCAGGTCTTAAGAACCAGATATGTTCAAAGAACGATAGACGGAAATAACATCTCTCCCATATGTAGGAAGTGCTATACGAAAAATGAAACCATAAACCACATAGCAAGCGAATGCCCGGCACTTGCACAGAACCAGTACAAAAAGAGGCATGATTCAGTAGTAAAAGCCCTCCACTGGAGCCTGTGCAAGAAACATCAGCTACCTTGCAGTAATAAGTGGTACGAGCACCAACCTGAGGGAGTGATAGAAAACGATCACGCAAAGATCCTCTGGGACTATGGTATCAGGACGGATAGGGTGATACGTGCAAACAGACCAGACGTGACGTTGATTGACAAAGTCAAGAAGAAAGTATCACTCGTTGATGTCGCAATACCATGGGACACCAGAGTTGAAGAGAAAGAGAGGGAAAAAATGGATAAGTATCAAGATCTGAAAATAGAAATAAGAAGGATATGGGATATGCCACTGGAAATCGTACCCATAATCATAGGAGCACTAGGCCACGATCCCAAGATCCCTGAAAAGGAATCTAGAAAAACTAGAGGCTGAAGTAGCTCCAGGACTCATGCAGAAGAGTGTGATCCTAGAAACGGCACACATAGTAAGAAAAGTGATGGACTCCTAAGGAGGCAGGATGCAACCCGGAACCCCACACTATAAATACCACCCAGTCGAATTGAAGGACTGTGATAGAGCAAAAAAAAAAAAAAAAAAAAAAAAAAAAAATAATAATAATAATAATAATAATGATAATAATAATGGTTATTCTTTATCCTATCTTAGTTTTACGAGCAGCAAAAAATCCAATTCGTAAACCTCTATTTCTCTAACATTTCGCGAAAGAAATTAAACATCTGTGCTTGTAGCCAATTTCTAAATCTATGAATTTATGGATTTTGAGAAATACGTGACTGCTGGGAAAACCTGAATGTCTGAAAAGGAATATTCGCAGTGTAGAGTATTTAGGGAAAAAGAAATTGGGTAGGATATGCAATGTGTTGACAGAGAGAGAGAGAGAGAGAGAGAGAGGTGAGGGCTGGACTGCAGGTAACTTCTGCTGGACTATAAGGATTAAAAAAATCACTACAAAAATAATGTTGACCAAGGGAAGTTAATCAGATACAAAAACCATATTTACTAAGGCAAGAGAGAGAAGAGAGAGAGAGAGAGAGAGAGAGAGAGGAGGAGAGAGAGAGAGAGAGGGAGAGAGAGAGAGGTAGGGGCTGGACTAGGGGCAACCTCTGCAGGACTGTAAGAATTAAAATAAAAATCACACAAAAGTAATGAGAGAGAGAGAGAGAGAGAGAGAGAGAGAGAGAGAGAGAGAGGTAAGAGCTGGACTAGAGGTAACCTCTGCAGAACTGTAAGGATTAAAATAAAAATCACTACAAAAATAATGAGAGAGAGAGAGAGAGAGAGAGAGAGAGAGAGGCTAGATGTAACTTCTGCTGGACTGTAAAGATTAAAAAAAATCACTACAAAAAATCCACTGAACTAAGAAGTTGTTGTGGAGTTGGCAGTATTCAAGGAATGATTCTTTGCCAATGGGGAGGTTTGTTACAGGCTTATTAGAATAAGGGATAACACCAATTTAGCTATAAAAAATGGAATCTTTCACAGGGTCATAAATGGATGAGGTGAGCAGTTAAGACAGCTAGGGTGTAGTATGAAAAAAAACCGTGACCTGTCTTACCAATAAGGATAGGTCAGGTGAATAGGGAATGACAGGTCAATTAAAAATAAATGATAGCATAAAGGACGGAAAAGTGTATGTAACATTGATAAGGTGATTCAGAGTTCATTCACTATTCAGCAGTTCAATTGTGAATGCTTTAATGACAGTTATTATTGAATAATTATTGAATATATATCTAGAGGAACACTTTGGCAATGCAAATACGCTTAATGTGTGTGTGTGTGTGTGTGTATGAATGTATCAGGTGTCTGTATAGATACACGTAAACGCTTGTGTGTATATTTAATGCGTATGTGTGTGTATAATATGTTCCCACTTACCCCCGAAAATATAGCGAAAGGTTTTTCAAATGCTAACAAATGAGAGAGAGTCCGAGAATAGCAGTGACGGAAATAGTAAATATTGGGCGCGAGAGAGAGAGAGAGAGAGAGAGAGAGAGAGAGAGAGAGAGAATTGTCATAAAACACGCCTGCATAATAGAGGAAAGCACTCCGGCGAGAAATGTATGAAGGAATAATAATAATGATAAAAAAATAGAAAAAAGACAAAGAACAGAAAAAGAGGTGAAGGCACGCGAGAAGAAATGTGATGAAAGTTGCAGAAAAGAGTAAAATAGCAAAGCACGAAAATTAGAGTTACAGAAAAAATAAGATATTAATGGTGGAAAGGAAACAAGAGTAACGAAATGAAATCTAAAGAAAAGTGAGAATTGGATTAAGGCTTTTATCTAGGCGGTTATAAACTTGCAAGGACAAGAGCATTTTAGGACCATGCTTAAATGCTGTTTTAATGAGATTTTTTTCATATACTTCTGGAACCGTATTACAGGAAACACAGAACTGTAGCCACCCACTTCTCACTCTCTCTCTCTCTCTCTCTCTCTCTCTCTCTCTCTATATATATATATATATACTCTCTCTCTCTCTCTCTCTCTCTCTCCTCTCTCTCTCTCTCTCTCTCTCTCTCTCTCTCTCTCTATATATATATATATATATATATATATATATATAAATCATGTATATATAAATAAATTAACACATATATATTATATATGTATATATATGGCGGACAAACAGGTTTGGATGAGGAGGGTGGATGTGTAACGTCTCCCCTACCCTCCTGATCCCCTACTACACCAGCCCCACCCGGGACGGAAAAACAGGTTTGAAGGAGGAGGGTGGATGTGTCATGCCTCCTCTGTGACCCAATCTCCCAACCCGGGGCGGACAAACAAGAAAGATCCACTCGGATTTAAATAGCTCCCCAAGAGCACTTATGCCTCTGCTATTTTGTCAGCCAATATTATTATTATTAAATAGAGAGACAGATATAAAGCGCTTTCCAAAACCTCATACTATTCCTCTTCTGCTATTTGGTCAGCCATTCCCGCCAGAAACGTTGGAAAACAGAGGAAAAGAGCGAAAATGCAAAGAGCTGGTAATTATTGTCATCGAGCCTCTGTGATGAGAGAGGAGAGAGAGAGAGAGAGAGAGAGAGAGAGAGAGAGAGTGGTTATTTTTATCTCCTACAAAGGGAAAAGGGTTTGACGTACTACCCTCCTGTGCCTCTCTCTCTCTCTCTCTCTCTCTCTCTCTCTCTCTCTCTCTCTCTCTCTCTCCTTTATTACACTTAATCTTTAACATCCCTCGCTCTCTATCTCTCTCTCATCGTTATCAAATCTAATCTCTCTCTCTCTCTCTCTCTCTCTCTCTCTCTCTCTCCTTGTCTCCACAGTTACAATTACATAATCAAGCACATGTAAGTATCGGTAATATATTCGAACAAATATCATTATATTCTTATATATTTCTAGATATTTTTATATGAGTCTTTTTAAATTTATTTTTAGTTTTCTATTAAAATGTATTACTGCTGGATTGTATACATATATATTTCTAGATATCCCTATGTGAAATTCTTTGTCAAATTAATTCTAGTTTTCTATTCAAATTCATTGCAGCTTGATTGTATGCATATTTTTTTCTATATATTTTTATATGAAATTCATTTTAAACTCGTCCATTTTTAGTTTTCTATTTAAATTCATTATGGTTTCAATAACCCAGATGTTGTGACGCCATTTTTAATAGACATAATCAGCCAATCAATTCAGAGTTACAAACTCCTGAAGAGCGAACGACACCCTTCCAGTCAGTCGTAGCAGCATTGCCAATGATTAAATTAAACGCACAACGCAAATGGAAATAGATGACATTGGATAAGTAAAGCGACTGATTAAATTAGTTAAATTGATAATTGCTTGAAAGGGGAGGCAAAGTGGAGAGTTCGACTTGATTAAATTTGGCGACTTCAGAATTCCCTCGAGTTATTCAGCTTCCGAAATTTATGCGCTGGGGAACACAGAGGAGCTTAATAAGTCATGTACCTGTCAGCATTTGCTTAATAAAATTGATGGAAGAAATAATGAAGGATCCAATAAACTACATATCTTTTTCCCTCCTAAATGTCGACCGTTAACCCAATTTCAAAAGCTCACTTCTTTACTAAACTCGTAATCAATTACACTATTAACAAGGCTTAATCTGACCTCCAGCTTACTCGGGGCACGTATTAAAATCTACGGTCAAATAGAGCGTTGTTTCATCAACGAAAACTAAAATAAATAAGCTATGTTTTATGAGGAATAATTTTTCTGTACTGTTTAACAAGCACATTATTTTTCATATTTGTATTCAAATAACTAAATAATAAGTATCCTATCCTAGATTTCCTGTATCTTTAACTCAACGCGAAACACCTTTTTCAAACCGTTCTTAACTTTCCTACCCCCCCTTCCCCAACAAGAACAAGAACAACAATAACAACAACAAAGTAGTATGTAGGCTTACTCCCCGAGTAAGCGAAAATCCTGAACTAATTCAGTTTTCGCCTGATTATCCTATTAATTAGGAAATGTCAAAAAACTTCATACTACTGTGAACAATTTTGAGTGAATTGTCAATTAGATCATTGGTTAATTAATTTCATAGTCATTAGTGAACTCGCGCAGTTATCAACCTCAAACACGTCTTTATCAACCATTTCAGATCGTCTCGATAGGCTATAATTAAACGACGTGTTTCAACGTATTATCAATCCTTTTCCGTTTGTCATCATCATCAACATTAAAAACAGACCGGTATCATCATCATCTTCTTTAAGAAAGCCATTTACGAACTGGCTTTATCATCTGGGATCACTATCATTCATTGCCATTATATGATACTGCTGAATTTCCTTCCCAATACGATAGGCTTTTTAAAAAGTCAAAATAATTTTATTATAAGTTATCTTTCATAAAAGGAATCACACTGACCGCTGTTCGTTGTTGGGTCTGAAATAGTGCACACAAAGAAATAAGAAAAAAAAAGCTATTCGTTGATGTAACTGCTTTTATTTTATTTATTTATTTACATTTTCATAACCATTGAAAGGGGGAATATTGGTTGACTGGGCTTCCAAAAAAAAAAAAAAAAAAAAAACTATTCGTTTTTGTAACTGCTTTTATTTATTTATTTTTTTTTTATAACCATTGAACACCGGAATATTTGGTTGACTGGTCTGCCAAAAGAAGAAATATATTCGTTCATGTAACTGCTTCTAATTAATTAATTAATTTATTTTTCTATCTATTTATATTTTATAACCATTGACCGTCGGAATACTTGGTTGACTGGGCTAAGATAAAATGTCGGTTCGACGCAGACAATGAGCAGTTCATTAACTCTATCAAATGGGTTTTACTGTGGTATTTGATGATTACGCAAAAAATTTGGGAATTATCATTTAATATTTTGGGGGAATTATCATTTAATTTTCGTGTTAATAATTAGAATATACATCGATGAGTTTCATGCGTTATCGTTAGAAATGTCTAGTCAGCAATGTACGTAGTCTGCTTACCTATATGTGCACGCACTCACACACACACATGTAGCAAAATGAGAGAGAGAGAGAGAGAGAGAGAGATTACCGAATCAGACTTCGTGTCTAATTAAATACTACGTTCCATATCTACTTCCGTATTAAACTTCCGTGTATATATATATATATTATATATATAATATATATAATATATATATTATATATATATATATATATATATATATATATATTATATATGCACACACAAGGAAAGAACAATGAACATCTGTTAGAATGCAGGACCGAGTGTGAATCTGATTTTAGTAGTTTACTTTGCTAAAATATTTTTCTCAACCATTGCATTATTTCTATTGGTTTCAAGACCTGAAGTAAACCTTTTTTCTCAACAGGTCCTTTGCATTAAATAAAGCAAGAATTACGTCCCCCCCCCCCCCCACCCCCCCCCCCCCCCCCCCATGCACACATGCACAAGCAAATATGTAGCATTTTCTGCATAGTGCTTCTTGTGCCGGATAAGTGCTTGCAAAACAAGGCTATAACTTCTAATAAGCTTCTAATATACTGTTATCGTAATGCGGTTATTTTCACACGGTAAATAAACTTAAAATACCAGGTTTTGTTTTTTTTACGGCAAATTTATCTTCCTTAATTGACTAAACATTCTTAATTTTTTTTTATGAGGAACTATGTCATAGAAATGAGCTTTTTAAGCTTCTAATATACTGCTATTGTAATGCTGTTATTTTCACACAGTAAAAATACTGTAAAAATACCGGGTTTTTTTTTACGGCAAATTTATATCCCTTAATTGACGATACATTTTAAATTTTTTTTATGAGGAACTGTTTCATAGGAAATGAGCTGTTTAACTTCACGAACGAATTCATTTGAAAAGGGAAATTTTGAATATTCTAATCCACCACTAATCCACAGCAATATTTACCTTGGAGTTTTTCCAGTTTACTGAGAAAGTGTCTGAAGCATGTTGGTAACATGTTGTGCAACATACGTACATAAGGCCAGTTGCTTTGCTGAAAATAACTCTGGAGAGAGAGAGAGAGAGAGAGAGAGAGAGAGAGAGAGAGAGAGAGAGTTCCGTAGTTTTCTAGAGATGAGTGAACCTGAATAAAAAATCTTACCTTAACTGAAAACAACTAGAGAGAGAGAGAGAGCGAGGAGGAGAGAAGAGAGAGAAGAGAGAGAGAGGAGAGAGAGAGAGAGAGATGAGAGAAGAGATTCCGTTATTTGAACTTTGATAACCAAACATTTTTTCTTTTGACACTGGCGATGAAACATTTAAAATCAATGTTTTCTGCGATAAATATAACTCCAAAGAAAAATGCCCTATAATATTATTCTCTCCCTTGGTACATAAAATTAAACAAATTAATGTAGAAAATGGAGAAAATGAAAAAAAATCTAATTCTACAGAAAATGGAGAAGATATAATAAAAAAGAGATGTAGAAATATAAAAAAAGATGTACTATATAAAAAAGATGTAAAAAAACTTCCAATTCTACAGAAAATGGAGAAGATATAATAAAAAAAGATGTAGAAAATATAAAAAAAATGTACTATATAAAAAAAAAATGTAAAAAAATTCCAATTCTACAGAAAATGGAGAGAAGATATACTAATAAGAATAATAAAAGATTTACTACATTGCAGAAAAAAGATGCGAAAGTAAAATTCCAAATCCTGGAATTGGGAATGGTGCCACAGCCGAAAAACCCTCGCCAATAATTATAAAAGGACTCCTTCGCCCCTTCTTTCCAGGGGATGTTGTGGAAACCGCCCAGCTGGTGCCTGGAACCACCAAAGATTTCTCCAATATAATACCTAAAAAAAAAAAAAGAAAAAAAAAAACAGTTCTTATAGAAGCCGAATTCGCCTTTTTGATCTACAAAATACGTAATATGTTTTTTAAAGAAGAGAAACCCATTTTTTTTTTCCAGACGTGGTTTTTTTTGTTTTTTTTTTAAGAACTTTGCATTTTGTTTTTAACTTAATTGCAAGTTAAAAAGAACTAATAACTTGCTGTTTTTGTTTTTTTTTAATAAGATGGTCGCGAAGGTAAGAGTCAGATTCGTGAAACTAGATCGGAAATGTGGTTTATTTTTTATGACAAAAACTGTTTTTCACTCGATTGTGAATTTCTTAGCAACAACAACAACAATAATAATAATAATAATAATAATAATAATAATAATAATAATAATAATAAATAATAATAATATAATAATAATAATAATAATAATAATAAGAGAAAAGAGAGGGAAAAATGGATAAGTATCAAGACCTGAAAATAGAAATAAGAAGGATATGGGATATGCCAGTGGAAATTGTACCCATAATCATAGGAACACTAGGCACGATCCCAAGATCCCTGAAAAGGAATCTGGAAAAACTAGAGGCTGAAGTAGCTCCAGGACTCATGCAGAAGAGTGTGATCCTAGAAAAAGCGCACATAGTAAGAAAAGTGATGGACTCCTAAGGAGGCAGGATGCAACCCGGAACCCCACACTATAAATACCACCCAGTCGAATTGGAGGACTGTGAGAGACCAAAATAAATAAATAAATAAATAAGAAATAAATGAATAATAATAATAATAATAATTATTATTATATATAAATAATAATAATAATAATAATAATAATAATAATAATAATAATAATAATAATAATTCTCAAAAGTAAAAAACGTCCACCAGGCTTCTAACTTTACCGTAAGCATAACCTCTCTTCAGAAGCTATACCAACTTGGATAACCACATTGCAGCACCAGATATAACAGACATATCAATCAACCGTCCATTACGAAACAGCCCTAATAATAATAAAAATTCTTGAAAGTAAAAAATATCCACCAGGGTTCTAATTGTGCTGTAAGCATAGCATTATAGGATGGCCCACCCCACATGAGAGAGGGACAGGGTCTTTCCGAATTATGCTAATGAGCACGATATAATGCTCATCGGTTACTCGGAATTACAGGGGGATATCCATCACAATGCCCGACAAGTTCTACAGCCGTTTCCGGCAAGTTAATTCTTCTGCAATGGGGACTCCAGTTCACAAGCGTCCATTTATATTCACTCTCAGACAGCAGCTGCGGTGATGTCTGGTCTTGCTAGGGGAGAGAGGGGGGTTGGGAGGAGAGGGGGTGGGGAATGGCTGGGGGAGTGGGGTCGGTGGGGTGGGTTGGAGGATTTAGGAATCAAGATCTGGGTTCAGACTAATCTTGACGGGAAGGCAGTACGAGGAAGTGGGTTGGGTAGGTGGGTGGCATATCACTCAATCATCTCCTAGACGCCCTTGCAGTCCCACAAAGAGAGTTAGAACGTTAGGGATAAGTGGTATTATATGGGAAGAAGTTAATTTTCCTTATGACTATTATCCGGCAACCTCATATCACCTACGCATTTTATCGAGACGATCATAGACTCGCAATGTGTCTCAACGAATCCAGAAAAAAAATCAGAGGCAAAAAATGGCACAGAAATAAGTCACAGGTAAATAGTATTACGGGCTGCTCTATGAGCAAGAGCCCGTGCTGGCATATGGTCAGCTTAATCTAAAACAACAACAGGAAAATAAGTCACGTTAATCTTTCCTAGACAAGTGACTCCCAAGGGTTTAGTACAAGCCCGTGAAAACATAAACAAAAGACTGTCAATGTCATAAAGATAATGAAATAAACAGGTCAGGGATTGAATATACTTTGAAATAAAGACACGAGGTGATGACAATAGCAATCAGCTCTGCTAGCACGATTACCTGACGAATTAAGAGAGAGAGATCGCCTCAGCACCTCCCATTACATTAAAATTCCCATAAAACAAACCCTCGAGTGAATAAACACGGGGGAACCATTAATCTCTCGTAAGGTGCTTCCGTCGAAGCAGAGAAAGCTCCTTATTTATGGAAAGATGATCGAGACAACGAGATCCTGGAAGACGAGGGTTATAGTGATGGAAGCGGTGTGAAATATTGGGTGTTATACATAGAGTACGCTGGCGCCTTGTTTTGCATGATTATGTTGCGATCGGGCCTACCAACGGGATAACAATTCAACGATATTTGTTGTATTACATGGCAATTAGAGGAGACTGAGTTGCCAGCTTGTGGATTTCTGCACTGATTCGTCTTGCTTCTTCCTAATGAGCACAATCCTTTGGAAGCTTGAATTTCAAGTCAATGATGGTTCATATTCTGAATAATAATAATAATAATAATAATTAATAATAATAATAATAATTGGGGATAAACCGGGAGGCTTTTTATTTAACGACCTTTATCGTACAACACGGCAATTAGAGGGATACTGAGTTAACAGCTTGTGATTAGCACTGATTCCGGGCGATACTTCTTTTATTATATAGAAATAGAACAATACTGGATAATGTGAAATTCAACGCCACAGAGAATGAAAATTTTATTTTACACAAGTCTTATGGTGTATATTCAAGCCGCATTTGGTAACCACACACTCAAAATCCCATAAAGAAAAGTGTCAAAAATTATACTATAAAAAAACGAAATCGCAACATCACCAAATGCAGAACATGACTGAGGTAATATAAACATAAAAACTGATACAGCAACAACAAAGAATACATCCCCTCTTCCTCTTTAAAGAGATTAACGCCTTGAATTGCAATAAAATAATGCGTAGCGATATGATACGTTAAAATTAAGAAACAAATTGGATAACGGCAATTGCTGGTCATAAAGGCAGTTTTATACGTGCGTTACAGACCGTAATTATTACATTCGTTAATTACGAAAGGCGATAAATAAATGCATTTAGTAGAAACGGTAAGCTGTAACCCTTGTTGCTTCTTTTAGCAATGATAACAATTGTAGCAGTAATAAACTAAAGTTACTATTTAACATGGAAGGTTCAACAGCTAATGACCGCGTCAGTATAGAAGCCGTTATTGTAAATGGTATATAAGTTTATACTGCATTAAATCACAAAGTTTTTATGATTAATAGGCGGTCATTATAAAAGTTTTTATCATGAATATGCAGTCATTATAATAATGTTTATCGTGCATGCAGTCATTATAATAATGTTTATCGTGCCTGCAGTCATTATAATAATTTTTAGCATGAATATGCAGTCATTATCATCATTTTTATCGTGTTTACATTCCATATAATAATTTTTATCGTGTATGCAATCATTATAATAATATATCGTGTATGCAGGCATTATAATAATTTTTATCATGAATATGCAGTCATTATAATAATTTTTATCATGAATATGTAGTCATTATCATCTGATTATGAGATGTGATGTAACTGTAATACACAATTCCCAAATGATTCCATATTGTTTGAGGAATGTCGTGATTGATTACTGAATTCGGATAGTTTATATTTCATTTTGTCTTGTGATATATTATTTTTCTATACATGTATGTTTGCATGTATGTATGCCATCTATGTATAATTTTTAAGTGCTCACATCATTTCCCTATAAAGCTGCAAGCATAATAGCTTCCAAGACTATTTTGTTCGGCAATTGTGGCTAAATATGCACTCGAATTAAAATACGCGCGAACACCAATATTCCCCGACTCATTCAGCCTTACGCACGTTCCAATGTTTGTTGCCGAATCACACACAAACCTCACAAACACCCAAATAGAAATTCGGGAGGAAGAAACCCCGCACCAGTGACCAAATAACACAAGAAACCTAGAGACTGTAGAATTAATTAAACATACCTTAGTTTACGTTTGGGCAACAAAGGTCAGGTCCGAATTATTCTGAGTCTCTGTTGCTCGCTATCTACAAAGTCCGTGAATTTCCTTTCAACCCGTTCCTGTACGGTGGCACTGCGATAATTAAACTTGCAGTTTCTTTTGAATTTATTTGTTAGGACATCGTCTTTTTATTTAAGATCTGATATTCTTTATTTCACTAACAAAATTCTGGTTTATTTAAAGAAGGGTTTCTTTTTTTTTTTTCTTTTTATTGCCTTTCCAGAAAACTTTACTTAAAATAAATAAAAAAAAATTCAAAAGTACTAAAAAAAAATTCTAAAGTACTAAAAAAAATTCTGAAGTTCTAAAAAAAATTCAAAGTACTAACAAAATTCTACAGTACTAAAAAACCATTCTAAAATACTAAATAAAAATTCCAAAGTACCAGAACACTATCTTTTGGAACACCATGCTGATAGGTCTAGGCCTTCATTAGGTTAGAACGCAATCAAATGCTTAAACAAAATCTAATAGGCCTACGACGCAGAAGACAGAAACGTAGAATACTCACTAAAAAATATTCAATCGATGGTGCTTCACTATAATTTGACAGGAAATAATGTGTAAAAAGCTACAATAATGTAAGAGGATATTTATTTTATATACACACAAAAAGGGTTAATAAGGGGGGGTTGGGAGCTTTGGACTTCAGCCAAGTGAATAGGATCGTTGCTGTGCAAACTGCTGAAACTTTTTTTTTTTTCTGGAAAAAAGTACAAAACACGAAATCTTCTTCCTCCCAGCAGGATGAAGAACCCGAGGTCTCGGAGTAGAGAGGAAGACGAAGACGAAGAAGAAGAAGGAAAGACGGTAATGGTAACTGAGAAAGGAAAAGATTAAAAAAAGATGAGGACCTTGAGTGAGTGGAAGGAGAGAAGACGGAAGGTGGTGGAACTTTCGACAAAGAAGAGAAAACACACCTCTATCTGCCATTCATATTTCGCTTTTGATTTTCGAGCCGAGATACAGATGCTTCGAGGCGTATTTGGAGGGGGAGGGGGAGGAGGAGGAGGTAAAGATTAAAGTCGAGAGGAGGAGGAGGAGGAGGAAACGCAACCTCGGTATCCTGTCCTGATTTTCCCCTATTATTCTCGAAACACACACACAAAAAAGAATAAATAAAAAAACGCCTGGGTGGGACAACATTGTCATGAGTGTCAGCGGAGAGGCAGCCACTAGTTCCCCCTGGAGAGAGAACCCTGTATTATGGGAGACTTCTTATTTTTTTTTTTTTTTTATGAATGACTGTTAGGAACTAAATATAGTACTCAAGTATTCGTAATATTCCTTTTTTTTTTTTTTAAATATAACCTTTATAAAAATATTAATTAATTTTTTGTATTCTGCAAGACTTCTTATTTTTATCTTTATTTTTATCATGAATCACTGTTAGGAACTAAATACAGTATTCAAGTATTCGTAATATTTTGTTTTCGTGATACAACCTTTATGAAAAATATTATTCGATTTTTTTATTATATGATCATATTTGTATAAAAAAAAAGTTAAACCCTGGCGAGAGAAATCTGTAATTATTATACAAGACTTCTTATATATTTTTTTTTATCATGAATCACTGTTAGGAACTAAATATAGTATTCAAGTATTCATAATATTTTTTTTTCTTGAAAAGTTAAATTTACATAATTCTCAAAACTTTCATTATTATTAAAGTATTTTCACTCATAAATTTATACAAACGCTGCAATACTAAGATCTAAATTTTATGTTATTCAAAGTAATAAAACAAACAGTCAGTAAATAGTAAGAATTGGATATTGTATCTCAACAAGGCGTGATCAGGCCTCCAGCTTATTCAGGGCTCATACTTAAATCTACGGTCAAATAGCGTCTTGTTCCACTAATGAAGATTACAATAAATACTCTGTATTTTATTAGAAACAATTGTTGTCCTGTTTAACATGAACGTTATTTATTTTGTTTTTCTGACATTTTCGTTCTAATAAATAAATTACACATATCCTCCTAAAATTCCCGTATCTTTACCTCAACGTGAAACACCTTTTTCTGACATTTTTAGGCTTTTCCATAGACCTTTCCTAACACGCCCCCCCCCCCAAACAACAACAAATTAGTTTGTTGGCTTACTCCTGATAAAACGAATAATACGCAATTATAATTCGAGTCAATAAGGGTTCCTATTACCTGCAAAATATCCACAATATACGAATATGATCACACAATATTCTTAAAATAAAGTTACTAAAACAAAACTCGAAGTTATATCCGCGACATCTCTAAAATAACAGTGGAAGGAAATAGTTGGTGAAAAAGATAAGGCTAGCCAGGGAGATGAAGATAAGGAGAGAGGAAAGACAAGGTTCTACTTTACTGTAAATAATATCCGGTGGACAGTGAGACTCTCGGTGAAAAGATAAAAAGATAATCTGGGGTCGCTCCAATCTGCGCCATCTTTTCGGGTGGGGGATGGGGGTGGGGTATTTCATTCATTACAGCTTTGTGCGTTTTTTTGCGCGTGACCCCGTGTTGTGGAATATGCGTATGTACACGTATTAGTGACAATGTGTAAATCTATATATATATATATATATATATATATATATATATATATATATATATATATATATATATATATATATAGATGTATGTATGCATGTATTATGTAGGTTTTTTAGTTCTTATTTTATCTGTCTAATAGCTGCGAAGTCCCAGAATTTTCTTTTATATTTTATTTATTTATTTATTTCTTTATTTATTGTTTTTTTTCTAAATCATTTAAAAGCTTTGTTGTCTTTGTAGACCGACTTGTAATTCTTATTTTATTTGTCTAATAACTTCAAAACCCCCAAAGTTATTTTCATTTATTTTTTATTAGTTTTAAATCATTTAGAAATTAAGCTCTCTTTTTGAGTTTTGTAATTTTTATTTTATGTGTCTAATAACTACAAAATCCCCAAGTTTATTTTTATTTGAATTTTTTTCTTTCCACATCGTTTAGAAACTTAGTTATCTATGTGAGTCTGTTAATTCTTTCTTTATTTGTCTAAAAACTACAAGAATTCCCAAAGTTATTTTTATTTTGATTTTTCTTCCTTTATCATTTAGAAGCTTAAATATCTTTGTACTCTTTGTAATGCATATTTCATTTGCTTAATACCTACAGAAGTCCTGAAAGTTCAATTCTTTTATTGTAACTTTTCATTCTATTTCTGTCTGACCTCTAAGATTAGACTCTGTAACTCTTACTTCAGTTGTCTAATAAAATTACAAAAGTCCGTAAAGTATTATTTTCTTAATTTCAAATTTTCACTCAAATTCTGAGTACTCCTCCCCCGAAGAGTGTCATTATCTTTTCAGAAAAATGAACATCGCTCCTTTTTTTCAGTAAAAGGGAATATCAGGGTGGACGAAACTTTTGCTGCAGAATTTTATACTCATGTTCATTGCTAAAAGGCTTTCCAAGAACATTTTTATCACTCCCCAGTTTTTTCATTTGATTTTTTCAAATGAAATTTTTTTGTCCCCCTCTCTATAGGTCAATGTCTCAACGACCGTTTAAAATACTGGTTAAAATACTTGAATGAATAATCTAAAATTCTCTCTCTCTCTCTCTCTCTCTCTCTCTCTCTCTCTCTCTCTCTCTATTTAAAGAGAAAAACTGCAGCTTTTAAACATCGTAGTCGGTCACAGATCAATATATATATATATATATATATATATATATATATATATATATATATATATATATATAGAGAGAGAGAGAGAGAGAGAGAGAGAGAGAGAGAGAGAGAGCAGTCACGAGAGAATGTAAGCAGAAAAAAAAAGCAAAGAAGTAACACTCGTTACGAAGGACGTCAGAATCAATGTCATTACAGGATTATATATATATATATATATATATATATATATATATATATATATATATATATATATATATATATATATATATATATTTATATATATATATATATATATATATATATATATATATATATATATATATATATATATATATATATAAGAAAAAGAAAAGCTACCTCCTCCAAACAGGAATTAAGAGGTGGGCCAAACATCTGGCTGCGCGGCCTGAGAAGGAAAACAAACGGAGACCAGCTGCTCTTTTCCCGCAAAAGTTTTCTTCGCTAAGTGAAATATCATTTAGCATCTTTGGTGGCGGGGGTGGGGGCAAACCGCTAAAAGGCCTTCACGTAACTAGAGCTCGGGAGAGCCTGGTCTATTCGTCAGCGTTCAATTCGACAGGAAGTGTAGTTTTTTAATGGATATGATTCTATTTTCCTTATCTGTTTTATCGTATTTTATTATTTTATAACCAGATTTTATTTACTGTACTTCCCGTCCCGTTAATCCATAAGGTAAAGGGGTGTTACGTTTACGCGTGTTCATTTTTTCTAGCATATGTATCTATGTGAGTAAAGATATTCCCCGTCTAGGTAAGGATATTCCTCGTAGTCAAGAAACTTGAGCGAATAATACTCATTTCCTGACATATGTCAGGCTTTGTAATTTGTTAAAATTATTTAATACAGGACCTATATACATACATACATACATACATACATACATACACACACACACACACACACACACACACATATATATATATATATATATATATATATATATATATATATATATATATATATATATATATATATATATATACATAGAGAGACAGACAGACAGACAGATAGGCAGACAGACAAAGTTCCGAAAACTTACGAGACCACATTATTCCAATTCAAATAAATACCAGAATCCTCTTGTTCCACTGATCCAGTACACTACTACATCACAATCATTCCTAAGTTGAACATTCAATTCCAACGCCATTCTGGAATAGGAATGAAAAAAAAAAGCTGGAATCGACAGAAGTGGTTCATTAACATAACACGATTCCAGAGAGAAGGAATGAGCTTTGGTTACGTTAATTCTCTTTGCATTCATTATGCAAATAAATAAAATAAATAAAAATCACACGAGCGGCGTAATACCTATGGCTTCATGAATGTTATTAAGGGTCCCGCATTACAGTGTAATGAAGTTAACGACCAAATAGAGCTGGACGAAATTCATATCTTTTTTTTCTCTTACATTTCGAAAAATTATTTACGGTGAGGCGGAAGGTAATTTTGATAAATATGAATATTTCTATTTTTGGGGAATTTTTTTCAGCTGTGTTTAATTTGACTCGCAGGTAATGAAATAATAATAATATAATAATACTAATAATAATAATACTAATATAATAATAAGAATAATAATAATAATAATAATAATAATAATAAGTAATAATAATAATGAGAAATTTGATAAACCAGCTTATACACCAGACACCGAATGCGTAACAAACAAATAAACGATGCATGCAGGAGATAAAAAAAAAAAGAAGGAAAAAATAGAAATTTGAACAAACCAATTGAACTTGATTCCTAATAGACGTTGAAATAAAACAAACTTGGTTAAAAAGGTGACCCCCTTCGGTCCAACTTTGATCTTCGACGAGTTCGGAGAGAAAAGGTGAGTGTGTATTTAATGGGAAAGTAATAGATAGGCCTTCGTTGCATTTTATTTTTGCAGAATTGGAAACCCGATTTATTTTTTCTTTAGAGGGAGAGAGAGAGAGAGAGAGAGACAGACAGACAGACAGACAGACGGACAGATGTCAATCTATGAGATCTTAGAGCAGAGAATTCCTGTATGTATATATATATATATATATATATATATATATATATATATATATAACACACACACACACACACACACACACATATATATATATATATATATATATATATATATATATATATATAGAAGATGAGAGAGAGAGAGAGAGAGAGAGAGAAGAGAGAGCGAGAGAGAGAGAGAAGAGAGAGAGTTAAGACAACAACGTTTACATCTAGGATATAACCTAAAAAAAATATTAAAAAATTTAATGTCAATATTTTTCACCTAGAGAGAGAGAGAGAGAGATGATGCAAAACTCGCTGAGCGATATTCAAATTGTCAAGCGTAAGCGAATATTTTGCAAGCCACTTCCAATTCCATTTCGCCTATCCGTATTTCATTCATTTACACTATCCGAAATGCATATATATCCACGACGCCCTGTTTTCCTGTTCGGCAAAGACTCAGAGAGAGAGATAGAGAGAGAGAGAGAGAGAGAGAGAGAGAGAGAGAGAGAGGCAGGGGACTGCTGTTATAAATGGCAGAATATTCTATATATATATATATATATATATATATATATATATATATATATATATATATATATGTATATATATATAATATATATATATATACAGATACAAGTTGGAGAAAGAAAGAACTTGCTTTACGATCACCAGATTTAAATATAAAAAAACCTAATTCTGCAGAAAAACAATCCACAAAAAACACTGTAGCTTCAAAATAGATTTCATTAGTCAACCTTTCACCGTAGTACTGAGGCACAAATAAAAACCTACTACTGCGGAAAAAGACTTTAAATAAATGTAGAATGATATACAGCATTCTTTGGCATCTACACAACAGGAGAATATTAAGTCTAAATTTTCTCCCTGGTTGAACGAAGCCTCTGCAGGAAGGCCCCATCTGTCTCGCCAAAGGACACAAGGCCTTTCAAATGCCTCCACAGTCGGCGCCCGCGAAGCCAGAGAGAGGCATCCAATCAAACCCAAGCAACCAAACGGGTTGTGCAGTATCGTCTCAGAGTGGCCATTGTGGTTATGATCTGCATCGACGCTCTCGCTGAAGCTATATAGCGAGAGGGATGCGAATGTTCGATTAATAAGGGTCATATCGCATGAATTACATTCGTGTTAATGATGACACACTTGGAATCAATGCATTCAACACTTGTTTATGCAAACAACGGATTCAACCAAACGTGTTTACATTCGGTTCCTGGCGAATGCATAAATGAATGAGAATACAAAACACATCGGTGCAGAATTGCAAACTGTCATACGACAAAAGGAAATACTAAACGATTGTTATAACCATTACAGATGTCATTCATCATTGGTGTCTACTATCCGATATACAGACTAGCCCCTACAATGTTCAGATCTGACAAGCGAACGTTATAATACGTTCAGGTCTGTCCTACAAATATAGTTAATTAGATTCAGATGGGTCCTGCAACCAATCAGTCTATCTCTATGACTCCTGGTCCTACTGGACTATCCCCATGGCTCTTGGCTCTCTTGGTTTATCACCATCATTCTCGGCCCTTTTGTCTATCCCCAGGGTCTGGCTCTGGCATCCTGGTCTATCTCCATAACCCGTAGTCCACCTGGTCTATCCCTATGGTTCTTGGTCCTACTGGTCTATCACCATGGCTCTTGTCCCTCTTGGTCTATCCTCATGGTTCTTAGTCCTCCTGGTCTATCTCCATGGCTCTTGGCCCTCTCTGTCTATCTCCATGATCCCTAGTCATCCAGGTCTATCGCCATGGCTATTGGCCCTCCTGGTCTATCGCTAGACCAATGTTATTCTCAATATCCTTTTACTAGGTCTATTGGATTCTTGAAGACTTGATTTATCAGCTAAAGTGGAGTTTTTAATAAACAATTTGATGGCTCGAGAATGATACAAGATATATATTATACATATCTTGCTAATCAAGGCCAAATTAATTTTGTTATCTTCACGAAACCACTAAAAACTTTCCAAGAGAGCTCCAGTTTCTCGTGTAAAATTCCAAGAAGAAGAAGACGCATCATTATCAAAGTTTCACATCTTTGTTCCGTAAAACGGGGTTCACCGGAGCCTTCCCGAGCACGCCGTTTGCCTCTTCGTGGGCGTACGTGGGCGGACGTGCAGTTGGTTTCATCAAAACTTTTGTCATTCCGTGCTCGAACGAAACACTTCTTCCTTTTTTTTTTTCTTACCCTTTGGTCTACGAGGTCTTCTTCGTCATGGATTTTGTCACTTTTTATTTTTATAACACTGTAGTAATCTCTGCAGGTAATTGATTTTTTCAGGAATACTATGCAAGTGTAGGCCTACCTCTATATATATATATATATATATATATATATATATATATATATATATATATATGTGTGTGTGTGTGTGTGTGTGTGTGTGTGTGTGTGTGTGTGTGTGTGGTGTGTGCGTGTATGTATGATCTAACTTCTTGAAATATTCGCTTTATAACGAGGAAAAATATAACACCTCAGTAGGGACCTATTAAAAAAAAACGTATACGGAACAGATGAAAGTAGCAATTACTTTTTGCCCCAATAATCTCCCGAGGAGCCAGAGGTAATAACTGAAGTACGACCGATATGGGGAATTTATACGAGACAATACCAATATGTATTCATGAAGGGATTAATCAATGTGCTTTTTATGCAGATGAGCCTACAGGAAGACCGGTAGATGAAGTGCCGGCGTTTTTGAGCGGGCGCGCAAGAGCACAGTCACAAACACACACATACGCGCACACACATAGTACACAAACACGCACACACAACTGGTAAACTTCAGGTATTATGAGATTCATGTATGCCAATCCTGATATACTATATATATGAGGCATTATTTAATATAATGCCTCGTTGAAATTAGTCTAAGTGAATACATAGTAGACACCCCCCTCGCTGTCTCTCTCTCTCTCTCTCTCCGTCTCTCTCTCTCTCTCTCATCTCTCTCTCTCTTCACGTCTTCGTAGCACTCGAGAGGGAGGAGATTAAAAGATATTTTCTCCAAATATTATTATTATTACTATTATTATTATTTTTATTTATTTATTTATTTTTTTTTTTTGCTCTATCACAGTCCTCCAATTCGACTGGGTGGTATTTATAGTGTGGGGTTCCGGGTTGCATCCTGCCTCCTTAGGAGTCCATCACTTTTCTTACTATGTGTGCCGTTTCTAGGATCACACTCTTCTGCATGAGTCCTGGAGCTTCTTCGGCCTCTAGTTTTTCTAGATTCCTTTTCAGGGATCTTGGGATCGTGCCTAGTGCTCCTATGATTATGGGTACGATTTCCACTGGCATATCCCATATCCTTCTTATTCTATTTTCAGATCTTGATACTTATCCATTTTTTCCCTTTCTTTTTCTTCAACTCTGGTGTCCCATGGTATTGCGACATCAATGAGTGATACTTTTTTCTTGATTTTGTCAATCAACGTCACGTCTGGTCTGTTTGCACGAATCACCCTATCCGTTCTGATACCATAGTCCCAGAGGATCTTTGCATGATCGTTTTCTATCACTGGTTCTGTGCAAGTGCCGGGCATTCGCTTGCTATGTGGTTTATGGTTTCATTTTTCGTATTGCACTTCCTACATATGGGAGAGATGTTATTTCCGTCTATCGTTCTTTGAATATATCTGGTTCTTAGGGCCTGATCTTGTGCCGCTGTTATCATTCCTTCAGTTTCCTTCTTTAGCTCTCCCCTCTGTAGCCATTGCCATGTGTCATCGCTGGCTAGTTCTTTAGACTGTCTCATGTATTGTCCGTGCATTGGTTTGTTGTGCCAGTCCTCTGTTCTGTCTGTCATTCTCCTGTCTCTGTATATTTCTGGGTCTTCGTCTACTTTTATTAGTCCTTCTTCCCATGCACTCTTTAGCCACTCGTCTTCACTGGTTTTCAGATATTGCCCCAGTGCTCTGTTCTCGATGTTGACGCAGTCCTCTATACTTAGTAGTCCTCTCCCTCCTTCCTTTCGTGCTATGTATAGTCTGTCCGTATTTGCTCTTGGGTGTAGTGCTTTGTGAATTGTCATATGTTTCCTGGTTTTCTGATCTATGCTGCGGAGTTCTGCCTTCGTCCATTCCACTATTCCTGCACTGTATCTGATTACTGGCACTGCCCATGTGTTTACGAACGAAATTATTATTATTATTATTATTATTATTATTATTCGTTATTATTATTATTATTATTATTATTTACAATTTTTTCACTTTAAAAGCGGAATTGCAAAATTTGTTTCAGAGGGCTATGGTTAGTTATTTCGTACTTTCTGCTCATTATTTTTTTATGAGAGAGAGAGAGCGAGAGAGAGAGAGAGAGAGAAGAGGAGAGAGAGAAGAGACCTCGATTCACATTCATTATCGTACACCTGCATCCGCGATACTTGCCTCATAACGTTGCCGACCTTGTTAATTAGGCCGCGTTAATCTCGAGGCTCTGATTTCCCGACATTATTGCTTCATTCAAGTCCTTCCCCGTCCTTAATTACGTTCACGATTTAGAAAACATAATGCGAATTCATTATATAACTTACTGCGTTATCTAGCTTAGTACTACGCACTTACAATCTCGGTTACCCGGCACGTGTGACTCTGTTCAGGGTGAACGTTATTCCCACTTGCACTGGAGCTTAATTTCTCTTGCTCGTTTGTTTGTTGGATACCAGGAGGCTTCTTAACTTGGTTACTTCAACATAAACAAATGATTTATCCACGGGTATTTCAACTGCCCTAAGTACTACAGAACAGAGCCTAACGCCCCAGTTGAATCTAGTGCTGAGAGATGACAAAAGGTTGACTTCCTGAAGGACACTGATGGTAATCAAGGTTGACAAACTCCCTTAATCGTTTTGCCGCTACATGTTGCGACTTACGATTTCCAAACAAGGGAAAATGACAGCCACTTATCACTGAATAAAACCCTATTTGGTCTTACACCATTATCGCCTTCAAATGCTGCTGTTTCTAAACTCAAGAAGTCAAGAGCAGAGCTTGGTACTACTACTACTCTCTCTCTCTCTCTCTCTCTCTCTCTCTCTCTCTCTCTCTCTCTCTCGCTTCTTCTTCTTCTTCTGCTGCTCCTGCTGAGTTAGCATATTTATTTACTTGAAATGCTACGATGTCGATGCTCCTGATATTAAAAGAAGCTATGACGGTACGTTAACACTTTGTCTTTATTCTCATATATTCTGCGTTAATTTTTTGGAAATTCATGTGTCCACCTTAGCGGTGTGTTTAACACAAGCCCGTCGGGGATGACGGTAAAGAGATATACAAGAGACTGTCAATATCATAAATATAATGACGTACCCGAGAAACATTATTCTCATTCCGTGTCCAAAGCAACTTCCCAGTCTAATTTACACTGCGTTAGAGGGAGAATTGCAATGCTGGCGGATTGCATGCAATTGTTATCCCTCATAATGCTTCAGTTGCAAGCGATTTCTCCGCAGGAACCTTGGTTAGTCTTGCAATGATGAGGGGGAGTGTTGCACAGTATGTTTCCTGTTTCATTCTTATTTTATATCTTAAATCTTATGGGAAAATGTTCTAGAAAAAAAAAGAAAAAATAGAAGAATTGACACTGAAAAATGACATTTTGTGAAAGAAACTGTAAGATGACACTGTTTAATTGGAAAAAACTGCAATAAAACATTATTTTTAATTAAGAAAACTTCAATAAACATTATTTAGTAAGAAAACTGCAATAAACATATTTATAAAAAAAACTGCAATAAACATAATTTATTAAAAAACTGCAATGAACATTATTTTTTGAAAAAAAAAAACTGCAGGATATTTAGTAAAAAAACTGAAATATGGCATTACTTAATGGGAAAAAACTGAAATATGTCATTATTTGGTGGAAAAAATTGCAAGATGACATTATTTAATGGAAAAAATGCAAGATGACATTATTTTTGGAAAAAAAACTGCAAGATGACCATGAATAGAAAAAAAAGCTAGAATATAATATTATTTACCGGGAAAAACTACAAAATGGCATTATTTACTTCAATCTCTAACATATAATTAATCATGCAAAATCTTAGCACATAATTTTCCCATCATGGAACCACAACGGTAAAACAACCCGGTTTCTCAACGCCTTTAGGGATGCAGTTGCTAGCCCCACACCTCTTCGTAGACCCTAATTAATACCTAGTTACACCTGTGTGGCTACGTGAAGGCAATATGCAACGGGTGACCCACGAACCTTGCAAACGCGAGCCAGGATGACTGCACCTTGCTAAGTTGGAAAGCAAGATATTCCAAACAGTTAACTACACACCAAGGTCTAATTTACCAGCAATTCGAAAATACAGAGAAAGAGTAGGAGACCGGTCATCCTATTGCCTGTAATTTGACGGTAGATCTACAGTAGATGCGTTGGAGGCATCCTATTACAACTATAGTCTAGCACCAATTTAACTACAAATGTCGCTGCAGCATCGCTACATTGGCTCTCCGCTACATTGGCTCTCAGTTTCTGTTTCAATGAGTTATATGTGTGACAGAAGTTGCCTAATCTATTTTTGTTCAGTTCATGTTTTTGGTCTATTTTTTTCCTTTTTTTATCTGAATTTCCTGTTTTTGGTTCATTTTTTTGTATTTGCTGTTTCAATTTTCATCATGATAGAGAAGTAGCCTAACAATTCGAAAAAAATGTTCCATAAAATCTGTTTATATTCTTTGGAAAAGGAGAAGGAGGTAATTAAAAAAATGACCGCACGAGATAAAATCAGAGATATTAAAAACCTCCATGATACCGATAGCGATAAGAGATCGAAAACAATATCATTTGCAATGACTGACAACGTCTTTGAGCGAACGAAAGAAAACGGAAGGAAAATAAATAAAATAAGAAGGAAATATAAATACCCTTGAGGACAGAAACCGGAAAACATCAAAGCGAGGAAGGAGATTGAATCGGGAAGCAAGATGCCAACGGGAATAAAAAGCCTTGAAATAAAAGGGTGTCCATAAAGTCCCAGTACCATTACAAGCATTTATTGCTCAGAAACCGTATAGCATAGATTAATAAAGTTTTTTTTTTTTTTTTTTTTTTTTTTTGCAGAATGAGATGCTCTGAATGTAAACTTGAGTAACTGTAGAACATTCTACAAAAAACTGCATTAATTTGTGTTGTATGGTTTTTTGAGCAATAGATACTTATAATGGTACTGGGACTTTATGGACATCATCCTGTATGATGAAAAAGAAATGAGTGAACTGTTACAGCTATGAAAATGCAGGTAAAACTATGCAAAATTATAGGAAGATTTATTCGATTTTTAGGAATTTTTTGGGCTGTCAGGCAAAATCCACTGGGGTGTTGGAGAGGTTGGACAGTAAGGTAAAAGAGATGCTGAAAATGAACTTTTTAAAAGCCTGAGAAAACACAGCAAGGTAAATAAATAAAAAAAAAAAAAAGTTCCAAAGCTTCACTAACAAATACAGGGTGTCCATAAAGTACCAGTAACATTACAAGTATTTATTGC
>NC_061098.1:30132609-30152609 GCF_015104395.2 Macrobrachium nipponense | reverse complement strand
CTTAGTCTAATTCTGTCCTTAGTCTAACTCTTCCCTTAGTCTAGCTCTGCACTTAGTCTAACTCTTCCCTTTGTCTAACTCTGCACTTAGTCTAACTCTTCCCCTTGTCTAACTGTCCTTAGTCTAACTCTGCCCTTAGTCTAACTCTGTCCTTATCTAACTCTGCCCTTAGCTAACTTTGTCCTTAGTCTAACTCTGCCCTTAGTCTAACTCTGCCCTTAGCTAACTCTGCCCTTAGCTAACTCTGTCCTTAGTCTAACGTGATAACCGATTGAATATCTAGACTCTTACCTGATCGCTTTAGTGTCTGGTCAATGCATCACTTAATATTGAAAGTCCTGTAAAGTCTGCTTCACTTGCTTTCTGTAAAGAAAAATAAAATAAATAAATAAATAAATTAGTAAGCTCCCTAAAGGTGTAGTTCCTTATCAATCAAGTGGTTTTTCAATAGTTCCTTCTGTTGTTAGACCATATTCATAGATATAAGCTCAGCATGTATAAATAAAGGGATAAGTGTATACCTACTTTGCATTCCGATACTGCTGCATTCCTGTTTTTGTGCGTCTCTGTATAAATTCAATGCAAGCAAAGTTGGGAAAAATTGGTTGTCGTTTCCAGTATAGGCCTATTCCATATCCACCGAGGTTGAGTCAATCTTACAACACATCGAGTTACGAAAATCTATGGTTTATCGATAATAAAATAATTACTCGAAGACCCACGCACATGGTAAAAGGTGTCTTTTATCACACAAACAAGACATAAGACCCTTTTTGTCCGTAATTACAAGCATAAAGTTACTGATTCCTTCGACAATCACAACGCAGATAACGCATTTTTCCCCTGTAAAGTTAAACACAAGCGCTTAGCACTATGACGGGGAAACTACTACATATACCACGAACGTTAAGACAAACTCGGAGCAACGTTATATGAGATCAGCAAATACAACGAAATAAAAATGATGGTAACTGGATATGAGTTGTCATTTATACCGAACGAGGTAGTAGGGCAGAGGTAAGACTCGCCTTGTCTCTCCTAAGATCGCCGCCCATGGACCAACACTATTTGTAATAATTTGAATGTATTTTTTACAATAAAACCGTTTACGTAGGATGAGTATATAGTCATAGCGAGTCACGGGTATACACAATCAGATTGGGTACCGAGGCATGGTTGCCAGTTGAACATCGCTAATGTCATAAAAAATACTTCAATTAAGCTTAAAATAGTTAAAATACCGGGAAACATGGCCGTTGAATCAACAGCACTTAATGATATTGAATATCTTGTTCTTTTTCTGCAATGGAGAGTTCTTAGTAAAGGGTTTTGCTGTTGTGCATTTGTAGCATTTACATAAATGGCCAAACTGATATTTCATGGCCACGGAGTTTAAAAATGACCAAATTTAAAGGAATTTGGCCATGAAATGACTAACCTTGCATCTGTATAGTTACTGAAGTGTTGATGAACAGTTGAACTCCGATTGAGCCATTCGATGTGAACTGGAATGAGTCAATTTGACTTGTGTCAATGACTCTGACTCTTTCGGTTTAAAAGCAACTATATAAGTCAAGGAAAAACTTAAAAATGAAGTCGGTGCTGAGTATTGATAGACGTTGACTCCGTTGACTCATTCAATGTGAACTGGAATGAGTCCATTTGTCTCGCTTCGATGATTCCCTAGACTCCTATAGTTGTTATCTACCGAAGTGGCAACATCCGAATGTTGCTGTTTTCTTGGACAATTAACCGCCATAAGGAGATGTCATTAACTATCAGTCCTTAGTTTGTTTACAATTGTCAGTGAGGACGGATGTTAGTACCTCCTCCGAATACCGTAGCTATTTCGTCTTTATTAAGAGAATTTCCCTGTGGTTGTGTTACCTAACTAAAGAGAATTTGAACTTCATTGTTAGCAATTACGAAACAATCTACAGCTTTGTGTGTGTTTACGGAGCAAATTAAGGAAGTTTGAGTTCCGTTAATTAGTTTTGTGATGTGACTACTAATGGCTATTAATTGAAGCATAAAGCATACGTTAACTAACGAAACTTTCTTTTTTTAATGTTCAGCTTTGTTTGTGTTTACGGAACAAAATAAGGAACTTTCATCTTCGTTAATTGATTATACGGTTGTGAATATAATTGTGACGACAAATGGGTATTGATTGATACATAAAATCGCTACTTTTAAAAACAGAGCAGATTGTGTGTTTACGGAACAAAATAAGGAGCTACAGTTTTGTTTGTAATAGGACTAAAATCTTCATTAACTTTGTGTTTGCGACTACGAATAGAAATTGATTTAAATCGCAAACAAACAAAGAAGAAGATACACATTAAACCAATAAAGTATCCAAGAGGTTATACAGAAATTATACATACAGGAATTTTACCTACTATGCACAATGCATATTAAGGAATGCAGAAAACATATAACCAAGATCTTCGACCAGGTGAATATTAATTTGTATATTTGTCATTATAGGGGAATGAATGGTAACCATATTCTGACCATTGTTCTATTGATAAATTAGGCCTACGTGGTTGAGATTGTTATACAGTTCTAAATCTGGTCACAGCCACATTTATGTTATAATGAGGCCTATTTCTGAATAATGGATGAACACAGTCACATTAGGCCTATTTCTGAATAGTGGCTGAGCACAACATAGTAATGTTATAATTAGGCTTTTTTCTAAATAGTGGATGAACGTAGCCACATTAATGCAATAATTAGGCCTATTTCTGAATAGTGGACGAACATAGCCATAATAATATCATAATTAGGCTTGTTTCTGAATAGTGGAAGGACACTATTTCTGAATAGTGAATAAACACAGCCACATCAGTGTTAGCTCAGGATTATCTGTAGTAACTCGGAAGGGCATACTATTTATTATTAAAGGTATATTTACATTTTTGCTGTGTATAACCACGTGTCTTGTATTGAAATTAATAAACTGGTACAGGTAGTAGGAAGTCGAAGTCTATTCTAGTGTTATGAACCACAACTGGTTGTTAACCTCTCTCAGTAATGAGGCTGAGGACTTGATGCAGTTGAAACTGTATATTAACATTGAAATCAGTTGATAAGAATCAATATCTTTAGTCTATTCTGGATAAACTCACAAGGCACATTCGATAGGAGCGATAATTCCTTGAAACTGCTCATTTGGCAATCACTGCCTTTTAGACGAAGTAGAGTTTAATACAAAATACGTTCGCAGTGGGGTTGTTATGATTGCTTTTAAATTCTGTAAAATATTTCTATAAGTTGGTGTATTATATTCTTATAATTATTAATTAGCCTTTTTCACATAAATGGATCCCGATTCGTAAAGGGTTTCTTTGTAGGCTAAGGTAACGTTTTTTTCAGTTTTGTTTCATGTAGGCCTAGTGATTTTAAAGTAATAATAATAATGATGATACACATTACTATCTTTTTGTTTTTTGTTTTATAAGGGTAGATTCACTTATATTATTCGGCTTTCATACATGCAAGAGATTACTAACTGGCGTCCGTTGAAATCACGTAGGCCTATATGCATATAGTAGATGACTGGTGAAAAAAACGGGTATTCTTAAAACATTACAGTTAGTGAGGTTATATATATATATATATATATATATATATATATATATGAACAAATACATATGTCCATGTATATGTGAATATATATGTGTATATATATATGTATATATGTATATATATATATATACATATATATATATATATATATATATATATATATATATATATATATATATATATATATATATATATATATATATATAGAGAGAGAGAGAGAGAGAGAGAGAGAGAGAGAGAGAGAGAGAGAGAGAGAGAGAGAGAGAGAGAGAGAGCATTTATGGATTTATATACTCGTTCCCATGTGTTCATTTCCACTTATACATATATATATATATTATATATATATATGCACATACTTTATATATATATATATATATATATATATATATATATATATATATATATATATATTGTCACGAGACAAAATAGAACAAATTTTCGTTGAAAGTTGGGAGATATCTAGAGGACCGGTTCTAGATTTGGAGACTACTGTATAATAATATTAGGTACATCGAACCGAATGTAACGACATAAATGGGTAGAAAATAAGCATCAAATGACGCAAATGAAGACATAACAAGAGCCCCAAAACAATAGAGAATGAAAAGGAGCTATTATCAGTTCGTTTTACCAAGCTGCTTATATGCCTCCATTCTCCAATGTTGCTAAGAGTATTATGAATTCATTTACCGAAGTCTAGATTCTCCACAGAGACGAGCAGACTGGCTGCAATGTCGAATGTAATACAGGGTGTTTTATTTATTTATTTTTTATTCAGGTATCAGGCATTTTTCGGAAATACAATTTCGGCCAACTGAACAGCTCAATACGCTCCAAATATTACAACCTAATATATTTCCGTAATGTATATTCGATATGCATATTCACGCATAGCGTTCAAGCACCATTTGTCTTTCACAGCGAATATTGTCATATTCCATACCGTTAAATTGGGCTATTCATTATTATAGGTAAGCGACTGAATAATATTGCAAAGCACTGGTGGGGTATGAACAACTACATGTTTCAAAGAATGCTACATGGTAGAATATAATATATATATATATATATATATATATATATATATATATATATATATATATATATATATATATATGAATGGTAAAATGTTCTGTTGCTACAGAATTTCATCTAATAAAAGGAGCCCATAAAAACGCCAAAATATAGAAAGTAAATATTATATTTCAGAGACTGCTACCTGAAGAGAGAGAGACAGCAGTCTCTGAAATAATAACACTTACTTTCTGTATATTTTGGCGTTTTTATGGGCTTCTTTTATTATCTATATATATATATATATATATATATATATATATATATATATATATATTATATATATAAGGGACAGGCCTAGACATCAAATGCATGGCTGATGTGGAATTTGCTATAGCCACTATTTATCCTTCTCTTGGCTTGTTTCTTCTAGAACTATTCTACTTTCAGCCTGATATTTTCTTTTTACTAATCTTCTGATGAATTTATTAGTTCAGTAAAACAATACTATTGGTAGATTTTCCTCCTTGATAAAATTTACTGGGCGTATATAATATATACATATATATATATATATATATATATATATATATATATATATATACATATATATATATAATATATATACATATATATATATATATATATAATATATATGTGTGTGTGTGTGTGTGTGTATGTATATATTATATACGCCCAGTAAATTTTATCAAGGAGGAAAATCTACCAATAGTATTGTTTTACTGAACTAATAAATTCTTCAGAAGATTAGTAAATAGAAATATCAGGCTGAAAGTAGAATAGTTCTAGAAGAAACAAGCCAAGAGAAGGAAAAATAGTGGCTATAGCAAATTCACATCAGCCATGCATTTGATGCTTAGGCCCGTCCCTTACGATGCTCCTGATTGGCTGTTGATAAGCCAATGACAGGGATAGAAACTCTCAGTCTCTCGAGAGAGTTCATATAGGCAGGATGTATATTCCACCTCTCCGCAGGAATGCTTTTGAAAGACGTATCCCTCAGGAGAGGTGGACTATACATCCTGCCTATGTGAACTCTTGAGAGAGACTGAGAGTTTCCAGCCCCGTGATTGGCAAATCAACAGCCAATCAGGAGCGTCATAAGGGACTGGCCTAGACATCAGATGCACCGGAGATGTGAAGCTACTATAGTAAATGCCAGTTTATTAACTCGTACACTTAAAAGAGCCTGATGCAGTTGTAATGCGTTTCGGTACAAGTGGACGAAAATATATCTGATCCAAATCTCTTGATAATGACGCGGATGCAAAATGATTTTGCATCGCCCGTGTTTGTTTGGCATGTTCCAGCGCATCGCCATTCGAAAATAAAATATGTCGGAGTATCGTATTTCAGAGTCAGTTTAGCGCGAAATGATTTTGGTTCGTCGCGCGTCGAATTTCTGTTTGTTTCGTGACGTGTGGCATTGGATATTTGCTATGGCTGTAGTAACTGTGTTCTTATACTTGTGGAAGATTGAAAGAGAGAGAGAGGGGGAGAGAGAGAGAGCTGTTAATTGCGTTTTATTTAATATCGTCACCATCATCATATCATCGTCCTTTACAATATCCCTTCGTCCCTTAGCTGCAGCCTCTGATATTGATGGGGGTGAAAACCTAAAGCTTAAAGTGTACATGGATTGAGAGATTACATTTCCCTCTTATATCGAAATAACTGATCATTAGAAGAGTATTTCCAATATTTTCCTTTTTTTTTATGTAAACACAATTGGAAATAATATTTTTATCATTTTCAGCCAATGTCGTTGCAACGCCAGATTACATGGAAAGATGTATTGAACTGAAATCTCTCTCTCTCTCTCTCTCCCCTCACTCCTCCTCCTCTCTCTCTCTCTCCCTCCTCGTCCCTCGTCCTCGTCCTCGTCCTCCTCCTCTTCCTCTTCCTCCTCCATCTCCTCTTCCTCCTCCTCCTCCATCCATCGCCTCCTCGTCCTCGTCCTCCTCCTCCTCCAAAATGATTTCATGTAGTATCACGCAAACATAAAAAGGTTCTTCTCACTAGCATTGTTGAGTTATACCGTAATCTCCTCTTGTCTCTCTCTATCTCTCTCTTTCAATCCCTGTCTCTCTCTCCTCCTGTTTTTTTACCTTCCTGTGCATTTCAGTCGCGTGTCCTCAAAATCCTCGCGAATCATTCTCCTCTTTTCCTATTATTGTTAGTTTTCGTGTTTTCCTTATTCACTCACAAAGCCTCGTTCGTCGCACTCAGAATGTATCACTCTCGAAATTTTTTTCAGAATCTGTTCTCTTTCCCTGTTCATCAAACTACTTCTTCTTCTCCCCCTTCCCCTTTTTAGTTGTCTTTTTTCTCCTCTCTTGCAGTTGCTTATTTTGTGTGTGTTTTTTTTCTGTATCTTTTTTCTGGAAGCCTCGTGGTTTATTCTGAAGTTCATCTTTTATTGCTGACTTTCTCATTTTCATTTTTTTTTGGGGGGAGGGCAGATTCGGAAAGGGGGAGTTGAAGAATGGGATGGGTATTTCAGGCCACAATTGTATATGTTATATATAGTTTATAGATATCTATAACTTCAAAGAATGTCATTGTTCACCACATCTATCTATCAACTATATATAACATACACACACACCCACACACACACACACACACACACACACACACACACACACACACATATATATATATATATATATATATATATATATATATCATATATATATATATATATATATATATATATATATATATTATTATATATTGCTACTTTCAAAATGCATGTTTCCCCTCTTTGAAATGCCTTGTAGATTGCGTAATATTTTTTCAGATTCCTAGATAGCTTAGAATAGGATGTTTTAAAATGTGTGTTCAGATTTCGCATTACGTGTTATAAAAGAATATATATATAATGTAAAAAGAGAGATATCTCCGTTTGCTTCCCTAATCTGTCAACACGTTTGATAACGAGCTCGACTCTTGTGTTGTTGTCAAAACATGTCAATTTTAATTGTCGCCCAGCCTCCGTCTCGATCGAGTCGGGTACGTCTTTCTTTTTTTTAACAGACTGGACTTGTACGTGTATGTCTTTGTCAAGTCCCACGTGGGAATTGCACATTTTGTATGTGAGATTGCATCAGATTTCAGAACTTTCGAGAAGTTTTCGTGCCAAGAACGTTTTGACCTCTGCTCTCTCCAGTTTCCGTAAAGGAAGAGATTTCATTCGATCATAGAACCTCGAGGCAGTTAGATCTCCCTCTCTCTCTCTCTCTCTCTCTCTCTCTCTCTCTCTCTCCATCGAGATTATATTAACGTAACGTAAATTGGTCACTCGTAACGTTTTAGAATTTCATGTTTGATATTTCTTAGAATTTATTTAGTGTTATTTAGTTTCTTTTGTGGAATCTGAACAGACATTATTTCGTAACGGCGCCTGGTTTTTGTGAAATTGTGTAAGACAAGACTGCAGCAGAGAAAGAAGTTGGTATACCAAAAAGGTAAAGTGTTATATTTTTATTAGTTGCAGCTAATAACGGTTAGGAACTGTGTTTAACTAATAACTAAAAGTTAATCAGAAAAGTGTTTGGTTAACTAATAACTAATAACGGTTAGGAACTGTGTTTAACTAATAACTAAAAGTTAATCAGAAAAGTGTTTGGTTAACTAATAACTAATAACGGATAGGAATTGTGTTTAACTAATAACTAAAAGTTACTGGGAAAAGTGTTTGGTTAGGTAATATCTAATAACTGATAGGAACTGTGGTTAACTGATAACAGGTGTTTACGAAGGTTTGGTAAAAACTGTTGGTTACAGTGTTTTTGAGTGAAAAAGATTTACACTTTTTTGTGTGTTTGTGATTGTTCCATTGTTTGTGTACTATTTCATTTTCTTATTGAAGTGTGTCTTTTTATTTTATATTTTCATTTGCATTCACAATTTAATTGACTTAGTTATTTTCATTGCTTTATCATTGCACATTTAATTAAACTTAACATTTGTGAATTGATTTGCATTTACTTAGAATTCTTTTCAAGTGTTATTGTTGTTTAGCACTTTGATGCTAAGACTAAGCTAAGAAGTTTTAGTGTTGGTCAACAAGTGTTAGTGTTCTTACCTGTCAAGAGATTTCCCCTCACTAATAAATTTCAAGGTCCTTACAAGATAATTCAGAAGTTAAGTGATAGAACTTATGTGATTGAAACACCAGAAAAAAGAAGAAAACAAAGGAAAATACATGTGAACCTCTTGAAACCTTATTTTTCAGAAACTAAAACTGAAACTGTGTCAGTAACCCAGACAACTTTATCTACAGAAGACGATGATGGCTACAAATTGGGAGCTGCAAGCAAGATGAATAATTCTTCAATTTTGGAAAATTTGGAGGATAAACTGAAACATCTGAGTGTTGAACAAGGTGAAGATTTTAGTGACGTAATTAGAAGTTTTCCAGAAATTTTTTCAGATGTGCCTAGACGTACTGATCTGACCAAGCATGAAATCAAGATTCAAGAAGATGGAAAACCTTTCAAGCAAAGAGCCTATCGCTTATCACCGTATCATCGAGATGTTTTGAAGAAAGAAGTTGAGTATTTGCTGCAACATGGATTAGCAGAACCCAGTTCAAGTCACTTCAGTTCTCCGTGTGTGTTGGTGAAGAAGCCAGATGGTTCATTTAGGATGTGTACTGATTATAGGAAGCTGAATTCTATCAGTGTGGCTGATAATTATCCTTTGCCTCTTATAGATCAGTTACTTGATAATATTGGGCAAGCCAAGTTTGTTTCCAAGATAGACTTGTTGAAAGGATATTATCAAATTCCTTTAGATGAGAATGCAAAGTTGCTGTCAGCTTTTATTACTCCATTTGGACTATATCAGTATACTGTTCTGCCGTTTGGTCTGATGAATGCACCCGCAACATTTCAACGAGTGATGGATCAACTGCTAGGATCAATAGAAGGAGTAGGTGTATACCTAGATGACATTGTGATTTACTCTACAACGTGGGAAGAACATCTGAAGATTCTGAAGAAAGTTTTCAAGAAACTACAAGAAGCAGGATTAACAGTCAACTTAGAGAAGAGTGAGTTTGGAAAGGCAACTGTACAGTATCTTGGGTTTGAAGTTGGGAAAGGCTTTCTTGCTCCAGTAAATGCTAATGTAGAGGGTATCCGTAAGGCTACCCCACCTACTACCAGGAAACAGCTACAGAGATTTTTAGGCATGGCTGGTTTCTATCGTCGTTTTTGCCCAAATTTCTCAGCCGTAGTAGCTCCCTTGACAGACTTGACTAGTCCCAAAGCTAAGTTTATTTGGACTCCAGAGTGTCAAGAATCCTTTGAGAAGGTAAAAGCCATTTTAACTTCAAGACCAGTACTTCAAGCTCCAGACTTCGACAAGAAATTTGTGATACAAGTTGATGCGTCAGACTGTGGTGTTGGAGCTGTTCTACTTCAAGAAGATGAAAATAATATCTACCATCCTGTGTGTTTCATGTCTACAAAACTGAAAAAAACATCAGAAAGTATACTTGACAATTGAGAAGGAAACTTTAGCCTTAATCACCGCATTGAAAAAATTTGAAGTGTATGTGAATAGACCTAGGAATGAAGAAATTTTAGTGTTGTCTGATCACAATCCACTATCATTTATCCAGAGAATGAAAAACCATAATCAAAGACTGACCAGGTGGTCTTTGTGCCTGCAACAGTATAACTTAAGAGTGCAGCACATTAGTGGCAAAAACAATGTAGTTGCTGATTATTTATCTCGTTGCGAATCGTTGGACTCAACACCGTGATAAAAAATCTTCTGGGGGGAGGTATATTATATATTGCTACTTTCAAAATGCATGTTTCATCTCTTTGAAATGTCTTGTAGATTGCGTAACATTTTTTCAGATTCCTACATAGCTTAGAATAGGATGTTTTAAAATGTGTGTTCAGATTTCGCATTATGTGTTATAAAAGAATATATATATAACGTAAAAAGAGAGAGATCTCCGTTTGCTTCCCTAATCTGTCAACACGTTTGATAGCGAGCTCGACTCTTGTGTTGTTGTCAAAACATGTCAATTTTAATTGTCGCCCAGCCTCCGTCTCGATCGAGTCGGGTACGTCTTTCTTTTTTTTAACAGACTGGACTTGTACGTGTATGTCTTTGTCAAGTCCCACGTGGGAATTGCACATTTTGTATGTGAGATTGCATCAGATTTCAGAACTTTCGATAAGCTTTCGTGCCAAGAACGTTTTGACATCTGCTCTCTCCAGTTTCTGTAAAGGAAGAGATTTCATTCGATCATAGAACCTCGAGGCAGTTAGATCTCTCTCTCTCTCTCTCTCTCTCTCTCTCTCTCTCTCTCTCTCTCTCTCTCTCTCTCCATCGAGATTATATTAACGTAACGTAAATTGGTCACTCGTAACGTTTTAGAATTTCATGTTTGATATTTCTTAGAATTTATTTAGGTTATTTAGTTTCTTTTGTGGAATCTGAACAGACATTATTTCGTAACGGCGCCTGGTTTTTGTGAAATTGTGTAAGACAAGACTGCAGCAGAGAAAGAAGTTGGTATACCAAAAAGGTAAAGTGTTATATTTTTATTAGTTGCAACTAATAACGGTTAGGAACTGTGTTTAACTAATAACTAAAAGTTAATCAGAAAAGTGTTTGGTTAACTAATAACTAATAACGGTTAGGAACTTTGTTTAACTAATAACTAAAAGTTAATCAGAAAAGTGTTTGGTTAACTAATAACTAATAATGGATAGGAATTGTGTTTAACTAATAACTAAAAGTTAATGGGAAAAGTGTTTGGTTAGGTAATAACTAATAACTGATAGGAACTGTGGTTAACTGATAACAGGTGTTTACGAAGGTTTGGTAAAAACTGTTGGTTACAGTTTTTTTGAGTGAAGAAGATTTACACTTTTGCACATTGCTGATTTTTGTGTGTGTTTGTGATTGTTCCATTGTTTGTGTACTATTTCATTTTCTTATTGAAGTGTGTCTTTTTATTTTATATTTTCATTTGCATTCACAATTTAATTGACTTAGTTATTTTCTTTGCTTTATCATTGCACATTTAATTAAACTTAACATTTGTGAATTGATTTGCATTTACTTAGAATTCTTTTCAAGTTTTATTGTTGTTTAGCACTTGTGAATTAATTTCAGATTTTCAATTATTGCCTAATACTTTTGAATTTTGATTGAATTAATTTTCTTGAATTTTGTGATAAATTAATTTTGATTTAATTTTACTTAATTTGATTCAAGAATTAATTAAACTTTACTTTGTTTTCAAGTAACAGTAATTTTCCCTGATATTGTGAATTTCACTTATAAATTTTGAATTTAGTAATAAATTTTTGTATTTAAAATTTTTATACGTGTTTTCTCCATCTTACACCAGTATAATTATATTTGATTATGACTATATTGATGATAGGTAGAAAAATAGAGTGGTAATTGATTTGCTTTCCTTCAATTTATTTTAAGTGACTTAGAACCAGGGAAGTACTTAGACTTCTGAAATCAGGGAAATACTTAGAGTTTGAAAGTTGTTGATGGAGTGATGCCCTTTTGATTAATTAATTAACTTACAAGATTCCACCTCAACACCTGTTTTTGATGAAAACTTATGTGATTTTCTGCAATACTGGTAAGTGTTAAGGGATCACTGTTGCCTTTAGAGTATTCAGTCATTTAAACGTGTTATGAGGGTTCAGGTGTCTGGCTTTTTGTGAGGTAATGTTTGATGCATGGCAACCAGATACTTGGCACTTCGTAACAATATGTATATATTTTATATAATATTTATGTATACATAATATATGTGTATATGTATATATATTATAATATATATATATATATATATATCTATATATATATAGATATATATATATATATATATATATATATATATATATATATATATATATATATGTGTGTGTGCAAGTGTGTGTGTGTGTAGTATATATATATATATATATATATATATATATATATATATATATATATATGATGTGTGTGTGTGTGTGTGTGTGTGTGTGTGATTTTCATCCAAGGTGCATTTTATTTTTAAAACGTTCGTCAACCATCATTTATTTAAGAGTAGCGCTGCAGTTTGTCCTCCTTGCCCAATATAAGTCGTATTTAAACGGAATAAAAGGGTTAAACAAATAGATAAAGGAGAGGACTTGCAAAAGCCAAGGGACTTAAATTTTATGCTTGGGAATGAATATAATTCTATGCTCTTCGTAGGTGCGTGTGCGTCGGATTGTATGATGCATTGTGGGTATTTTCGCGTCTCATTTTTTTCTCACGTTGCTGATATTATGTGCCGGAGACGCTTCTCATTTTGTGACGGCTAAACAGTGTTGTGAATTACATAGTATTTCCATAAAGCATCACGTGATTTTGTGTGTGTGTGTGTGTGTGTGTGATGATCCTGCCGACCCCGACCCCACACCACCAAAAAAAAAACAAATTTCATCAAATATTGATGAGTTTTAATAGATTTTTATCTTTATTAATTTATTTCTACTTTTCTAGTATTTCTCTTGACCTCTTCTTGCGTCTTACTAATGAACACCTTAATATTCTTTGGAAGCTTAAAGAATTTCAAGTCAGTGGCCCATTTGGTGGGCTTGTTCCATATGAATAGGTTTCATATACTGAATAATAATAATAATAATAATAATAATAATAATAATAATAATAATAATAATAATAATAATAATAATAATAATAATAATAATAATAATGAGGTTTTTGGAAGAGGGGCAAGAAAGACAAGATGTCTTATACTGCATTGAGGCATTGGCTTAGATCTGAAAAAAGTTGAGTTAAGAAAAAAATGTCCTAAGTATTCACATTATTTCTGAGACATTTAAATGTGTCCGTCGTAAAGTTGGAAGTCCATTTTAGGAAAACCCTCTGATCTTAGATTTCATAGTTCCCACACGAAGGAAGGCGCGTGCAATTATCTTACCCTTCCTCGGTGTTGAACCGTTTGAGATTGAAATTTTAGGCCTACGCGTCGGCGGGCAACGCACAAACTTTGGGCGAGTTCTGTTGAAAGTATAAATTGGGAAGTCGGAGACTGCAGTTGCACAGTTGCAGAACAAATCAGGAATGTATTAGTTTCTGGTGCTATTTGGTAGTTGCTAGGTTCGGTCAGGTCCCATGAAAACAAAGAAGTTCGTGGCTCCTGGAGAGAGAGAGAGAGAGAGAGAGAGAGAGAGAGAGAGGAGAGAGCCCCCTCCCCTGTGTTTGGCGTTACAGAGGTAATGCTTGTAACTGCTGCCCCCACTTGGCAACCAGTTGACATAATGAACTGCTTACGATTCGTGAAGAAAAATGAAAGCTTTCTTTTATTATTCTGAAACTTTTTTTTTTTTTTCACACGCACGTGTGTGTGTGTCTCACCGGTGAGGTGCTACGAATTTAATCCTTGCGTAAATGGACCGATCTGAGTTCGTTCCTGTAGTTCAAACCTCATAAAGGAGCGCCTCAGTGGCGTGGTCGGTATGGTGTTGGTGTGCCACCTCCGTTGAGAACTCCATTGAGGTGTGAGAGATGTCTGTTTCTGGTGATAGAAGTTCACCCTCGACGTGGTTCGGAAGTCACGTAAAGCCGTTGGTCCCGTTGCTGAATAACCACTGGTTCCATGCAACGTAAAAACACCATACAAACAAACAACTAAAACCTCATAGTTCGTCTTGCATCCCGAGCCACTAACTGAACGTACATTTCATAGGAAGCCACATAAAGTGGACAAGCAGCACTGCTTAGCAGCGAGAGACTGAAAAACACAGAAAAAAATGTCACAGTCAAACCGCGATTAAAAAAACAAAAAACTCAAGGGCCTCGACAAACTCCATCCAGCCGAGTTATAAAATCTCACTGCTTAAAGTTCCAGGGTAAAACTGCCCTAAGATTGAAGACACACGAGGTCAAAATGCAGCAAGTCGGGGTTAACTCAGCCCTTTATGGAAAGAGTTTGGGAGACTTCTCCTTGGCAGGTCTTATGTAAGAGGCAGTCACGCTGAAGTTCAGCTCTTGATATATATATATATATATATATATATATATATATATATATATATACTTATATATATATATATATATTATATATATATATATATATAATATATATATATATATATATATATGTTGTGATTGTTTTTATTGTGTTATTAAGTCCTTTTCTTGTTGTAGTTGTGGTTTGTATTTGCTTCTCTAGTTTTGTTATATGGGGATACCCTTTATCTATACTGCCTTGTGGTCTCTATCTCTCTTAGGAACTTTTGACAAATTTTGTAGAATACTTATCTGGACGTCTCGCTGATTTCTCATTTAATCTCTTTTAATTCTTTTAATTGATTTACTTTATCTCAGGAGGCTGTTGACTTTACGTGAATTCGTTTTCCTTAGGATTCTGGTCAAGTTAAACACCCACGTTTCCTTTTCTTAATTATCATCGTAACACACACAAATTCACTGTTCAACCACACACAAATGACACAGGGTAAACGGAGTATAAACCGAAACCAGTTATGCGTCCAGAAGTGAGTTCCTAACTAAACTTTTCTTTCGATTCAACTGAGTTCTGGACCCATTCTTTCAATACTGGCTCCACCTTATTTTCTACTGAAGACCACCCTAATTCTTCGTAATTGGTTAATCTTGTACGCTTACTGCTTCCGGCGACGACATTTATCGAATCAGGGTGTATGCTGTGAGCAGTCGTTACCACCCACTGGTTATTACATTGTTCGGGTCAGAAATTGCTTGCATCATCGATTTTTTGTTGTGTCTCCCTCTGTCCTTTTCTGTGTTTTAAGAGTGTTGCATTTCAAACATCCAGGTTTGCGTTCCTTTTCTACCTCTCTCTCTCCTTCATCTACCAAAACTCTACTGGTAGATTTTCTTAGCTAATATATTTCCTACATTACATATATATTATATATATATATATATATATATATATGATATATGATATATATATATATATAAATATAAATACCATATATATGTATAGTATATATAGATATATATATATATATATATAGTATATAGTATATATATAGATATATATATATATATATATATATATATATATATATATATAGAATTATCACATAACCGTTATTCATATACACACTTCGTCCTTCTCTGTGGATTCGAACCATCGCACAGGGGAGAAATCAGGACTTCAGGAACCTTACCGACTCTGTCCGCTGGTTCGAATCCACGAGAGGACGATATTATCATCAACTAAAACATTTTCCTTCGGTTAACGTATATGGAAATATATGAATTCCGAGGTACAGAGAACTGGATATTAATGGTTGTAGCTTAATGCGAATATATATATATATAATATATATATATATATATATATATATATATGATATATCTATATATATATATGATATATATATATATATATATATGTATGATATATATATATATATATATATATAATATATATATATATATATATATATATATATATCTATATATACACACACACACACACACACACACACCACACACACATATATATATATAGGTATATATATATGATATATATATATATATATATATAATATTATATATATAACATATATGATATATATATATCTATACATTATATATATTATAGTTATATATAGATATATATATATGATATATATAATATATATATATTGTATATATATATATATATACATATATATATATATATATATATATATATATATATATCTAATAAAAGGAGCCCATAAAAACACCAAAATGTAGAGAGAAAAGTACTATATTTCAGAGACTGCTGTCTCTCTCTCAGGTATATGAATGAGAAAAGTTTACAGAAAAGATGGTATTTATACAAGAGATTCGTCCACAAGTAAGCCAATTTAGGTCACCCCCGCTGATAATCTTCCTTTAATCTTCTTAAGCGTTGGTTGAATGAACACTGCGTCGACGATGTCCGATGTCCAATTCCCTTTTGAGATGTTCATTACCTGCTTCTCTTTTATTAAGGCCGATTCCATCATTTGACTCTTGTACCGGCAGTTGCTGCTATAAATTACACGGGTGGACATATTCCAGTTTATTCTATGGTTATGTTCATTTATATGATTGAAAATAGCCGAGTTCTGTGTCCATACCTAACTGACCGTTTGTGTTGTATTATCTCTGGGGAAGTGATTTACCTGTAAATCCGATGTAAGATTGGTCACAGTCCTGGCATGGGATCTCATATACCCCAGAGGTTTCTTTTGGGCGATGTCTTTTGTTGGACGTTAATCAGGGATTTGGCTAAGGTATTTGGTGTAGGTAAATGCAAAAAGGGTTTGGATTTCCCAAGGGTGGGTGAGGTTTAACTCTCTTAATCGTCTCCAGGTGGGGAATTTTTATTTTATTGTTGGGTGTGTCTCTGGTCTTGTCTTTAGGGCGGGGGTCGGTAGAAAATTACGTTTTGCTTTTTGAATTGCTTTTCTCAAATTATATGGGTCAGGATACTTTAAAGATGAAAGTTGCTTGCGAATTAGTTCAAATTCTTTTTCCAGGAAATCTGGGGAAACAAATTCGTAAGGCTCTTAAGAATAGGTTGCTAGCTAGACCTATCTTGATAGTATTGTCATGATAGCTAAAGTAGTGAATATATGAAAGTGAGAACGTTGGTTTTCTGTATATGGTAAATTTGTATTCTGTCGTGTCTCTGATTATTAAAACATCAAGAAAAGGAATTTTGTTGTCTGTTTCCCATTCAACTTTAAATTTGATGCTGGGCACTAATGCGTTTAATTTTGAGAGGAATTCATTAAAATTACCCCACTTATTATCCCAAAAATGTTAGTATGTCATCCACGTATCTCATCCACAGCATGTTTTTGGTTTTATTGCATTTATTACTGTAGTTTCAAAGTATTCCATGTACAGATTGGCTAAAATAGGACTTAAAGGGACTACCCATACTACACCCGAATTTTTGCTTGTAGAATGATTCCCCGAATGAAAATACGTTATTAGATGCACATAATTCAACTAACTTTATTATTTTGGTCAAGTTGCCAAAGGGAAATGATCTGAATAGGGGGATAATTTTTCCCTTAAAAACTGAAGAACGTCCTGTACTGGTACTTTTGTGAATAGGGAGTCTACGTCAAGGCTTAAAAGTTTTATGTTGTGAAGTGGTTATAGTGCTTCTCTGAATTTGTGACAAAAGTCTTCCGAAAATGTTTGATGTTGACGGGAGAAAAAGTGCCTAAAAAAAGGAGAAAGGAGGCCAGCTAACTATTTAGAAATTTTGTAATTGAAAGCTCCGGCGCATGAAACGATGGGTCTGAATGGAAGATTGTCTTTGTGAGTTTTGGGAAGACCATAAAAGTAGGTGTTTTATGGGCTCCTTTTTATTAGATGGAATTCTGTTGTTACAGCACACTTTTACCAGTCATTGTCAGCCCATTATGGAATTCAACCGCCTTTTCCACGATTCTTCACTCACTTCCAGAAGTCAAGCCAGTTTTCCGCAAGTTTGAAAAAGAACTGAACAGACTACACGCTGAAAAACCAAAAACAACTTTTTGTTTGGAAGAATGCCTCAAAGAAAACAAGAATTAGTACCTTCCAAAAATGTACGGATTCGGGAGATGGACTCTGCAATCAAACCCCTTCCCTCTATCACACAAGATTTTCCTGGAAGAAAGAATCACCAATACGAGAAACGACATCTTCGTGCTACGCAGTGATATATGGAACTCAATATCGTTTCTCCCTCACTACGGACCACGTATACAGGTATCTGATTTCATTCTGTTCCGACATTGCTGCTATAATAGCGTGACTCATTCCAACAGACTTTTACGCAACAGTTAAAATAACCTTATAGATAATAGCGCATGGAATAATCTTGAACACAACACAAAGTTTTTAAACTTATCCAACACCCCCCTTACTGTAAATCAACATTTAGTTTTAAATTTAGGCTATCCTTTGCCCTAATGCCAGACCGGCAAAAACAACCTAGACTTCATAGTGGCTTTTTGATAAATTCATATCTGACAAAAATACAGCCGTGAAGAGATATGTTTAAAAGGAGTGTTACTAAATGCTTAACTGACCTTCATAAGAAATATCCTGTTCCCCGCAGATTCATGATAGCCATCCACTCGCTAAAAAAGTTAGATGTTATAATAAGTAGATCCGACAAAGACGGCAAATTGTAATAATAGACAAAGACTTCTACCTCGACAAAATCAACCAGCTCCTTAGCGACACAAATACTTACGAAAAACTGACGAAAAATCCCCTCCAGAACGTTCCCACAGAATTTTTCGGAAAGTAAGATTAATGGCCAAGACAAAAAGAGTATTGAACTATTAGAGAAATTTAAAGTAATTAATCCTAAATTACCCTACTTTTATGGTCTTCCGAAAACTCACAAAGACAATCTTCCATTTAGACCCATCGTTTCATGCGCCGGAGCTTTCAATTACAAAATTTCTAAATGGTTAAGCTGGCCTCCTTTCTCCTTTTTTAGGCACTTTTTCTCCCAGTCACAACAAACATTCGGAAGACTTTGTCACAATTCAGAGAAGCACATATACCACTTCTTCACAACATTAAAACTTTTAAGCCTTGACGTAGACTCCCTATTCACAAAAGTACCAGTACAGGACGTTCTTCAGTTTTTTTAAGGGAAAAATTATCCCCCTATTCAGATCATTTCCCTTTGGCACTTGACAAAATAATAAAGTTAGTTGAATTATGTGCATCTAATACGTATTTTCATTCGGGGAATCATTCTACAAGCAAAAATTCGGGTGTAGTATGGGTAGTCCTTTAAGTCCTATTTTAGTCAATCTGTACATGGAATACTTTGAAACTACAGTAATAAATGCAATAAAACCCAAAAACATGCTGTGGATGAGATACGTGGATGACATACTAACATTTTGGGATAATAAGTGGGGTAATTTTAATGAATTCCTCTCAAAATTAAACGCATTAGTGCCAAGCATCAAATTTAAAGTTGAATGGGAAACAGACAACAAAATTCCTTTTCTTGATGTTTAATAATCAGAGACACGACAGAATACAAATTTACCATATACAGAAAACCAACGTTCTCACTTTCATATATTCACTACTTTAGCTATCATGACAATACTATCAAGATAGGTCTAGCTAGCAACCTATTCTTAAGAGCCTTACGAATTTGTTCCCCAGATTTCCTGGAAAAAGAATTTGAACTAATTCGCAAGCAACTTTCATCTTTAAAGTATCCTGACCATATAATTGAGAAAGCAATTCAAAAAGCAAACGTAATTTTCTACCGACCCCCTAAAGACAAGACCAGAGAACACACCCAACAATAAAAT
>NC_061098.1:30109017-30126517 GCF_015104395.2 Macrobrachium nipponense | reverse complement strand
TGAATCGGGAAGCAAGATGCCAACAGGAATAAAAAGCCTTAAAATACAAGGGTGTCCATAAAGTCCCAGTACCATTACAAGCATTTATTGCTCAGAAACCATATAACATACATTAATGCAGTTTTTTGTAGAATGAGATGCTCTGAATGTAGACTTGAGAAAATGTAAGGAAACATTCTACAAAAAACTACATTACTTTGTGTTATATAGTTTCTGAGCAATAGATATTTGGTAATGGTACTGGGACTTTATGGACAACATCCTGTATGATGAAAAAGAAATGAATGAACTGTTACAGCTATGAAAAAGCAGGAAAAACTATGCAAGACTATGCGTAAATTTATTCGATTTTTAGGCATTTTTGGGGCTGTCAGGCAATCCACTGGGGGTGACTGGAGAGATCCTGAAAATAAACTTTTTAAAGCCTGAGAAAACACACAGCAAGTAAAAAAAAAAAAAAAAAAAAAAGTCCAAAGCTTCACTAACAAATACAGGGTGCCCATAAGTCCCAGTACCATTACAAGTATTTATTGCCCGGAATGGTACTGGGACTTTATGGACACCCTGTAATACAAAAACTTGAGAATAGACATTTTAGCAGCCTAAGGACAGGTTAATGAGCAAAACAAATGTATCTCTAGGCTAGAATAATTAAAATAAAGATGCTTTATATTTGGCAGCATAAATAAAAAATGAAATAAGATTTTCAAAAACCCAAAGCTTTACTAAAAATAATATAAAAACTTGAGAATAAACTTTTTAGCAGCCTGAGGAGAAATTAATTAGTAAAACAAAAGTATCGCTAGGCTGAAAATAAGTAAAATAAAGATGTTTAATATTTGGCAAACAAAAAATCAATAAATAAATAAAAATAATTTAGAATAATGAAAAAAAACGCAAAGGTACTAGAAATTATATAAAATTGCCTGAGGAGAGATTAATTGGCAAAACAAATGTATCTCTAAGCTAAAAATAATCAAAATAAAGATGTTGCTGGTAAATGTAGACCTGCAATCACGCTTCCTTTACAAGCACCAGGCCTGTAAATCTATTTTGTAGATGAATTCACACGAACAATTACGTGAACGGTCTTTCTAAGAAATGGAAAGTTCCTTTCATCCATACGTTTACATAAAAATTCCAAAATTATTTTCCCACATTCAAAAAACAATCCATCGGTCGAGTTGGATTTTTTTCCATTTTTTTTTATCGCCTTCGGTTTTTGTCGACGTTTCTCTCCAACATTTCCTGCCTTTGTTTAATATGATAAATACGAGACTTTCATTGATAGCAGGTTACAATTCCAGAGCCTCATTTTTTAATTTAGCGTGATTTCCACTCGCGTTTCCCCTAAATGCAACAAAAGGTTTGATTTTTCCTTCCAATTTCCAAAAGGTCATCAGACAGTTTTTTTTTTATTAAAGATTTCGTAAGCATCTATGGGACGCATTTCCCGTCCAAAGCTTTTTCTCTTCAAAATGAATGGTGTAATTTTTTTTAGAAAAATGATATTGTCATGATACAATAAAGTTTTATACATACTTACCTGGCAGATATATACTTAGCTATAGACTCCGTCGTCCCCGACAGAAATTCGAATTTCGCGGCACACGCTACAGGTAGGTCAGGTGATCTACCGCCACTGCTGCTGGGTGGCAGAACTAGGAACCATCCCATTTTCTAAAACAGATTTGCTCTTCCACCTGTCTCCTGAGGGGAGGCTGGGTGGGCCATTTAATAGTATATATCTGCCAGGTAAGTATGTATAAAAACTTTATTGTATCATGACAATATCATTTTTATACATTCAAACTTCCCTGGCAGATATATACTTAGCTGATTGGCACCTTTGGCGGAGGGTAAGAGACAGCTAATTACTGAATAGACAGGGAACAACATACGTTGTAGGTAACAAAAATATAAGAAACCTTGGTTCCTACCTGTGTCGGCGAAAGACTTCATGGCTACTGCCTAGGAGCTTACATCGCCTCAAGAGCCTCAGCGAGGTAGTGACCTCATGCTAAGAATTCTTGATGGTCTGTCGATGGGGTCTTATCCACTTACTCGACAGAACCAAAGGATCTTTGTCAATGGGGTCCTATCCACTTACATGACAAAACACCTTGCCATATGGCATCATTAAGGCGCATAACACCGATCCCGATCACCTGATCCTAATACCGGCGGGGTTAGTACTACGATTGAAAGGAGTTATCCCCCCAACATCCTTTCAAACGACCATAAAAAACTCAAAACCAAACAATCTTTTTTAGTTAAAAACAACTATTATTTAAGGATCAGTACCAGCTCCCTGTCCCAGCACGGTATCCGCTGATACATAAGGTCTAGAGAAAAACACTTTTCATAAGTCACTCTGACGTCTTTGAGTAGTGGGAGGCAAATACCGAGTTGCATCTCCAATATGGTAATTTTGCGGTTGTGTTTGCTGCTAATATGTCTTTCATTGACATATTTCTATTAAAGGCTAGGGAAGTTGCAATTGCACGGACTTCGTGTGCTCTAACCCTAAGCAGCTTAAATGTTTCCTCTTGGCATTTCATGTGAGCCTCCGTTATCAAATTTCTTAGAAAGAATGCTAATGCGTTCTTCGACATTTGTTTGCCTCTTCGGGTTCCTTACTCGCACCATAGGCTCTGATTTACAACCTTGAAGTTGACTCTTTCTCTTCAGATAAAACTTCAGTGCTCTGACCGGACAGAGAGACCGTTCTGTTTCTCTACCCACAAGGGGAGAGAGGCCCTTGATTTCAAAACTTCTGGGCCAAGGCTTAGAAGGATTCTCATTCTTGGCCAAAAAACAAAGGTTGGAAAGAGACAACAGCAGAATCTCCTCTAAAACCTACCCGAGAGTCTAATGCATGTATCTCACTGACCCTCTTGGCCGTCGCGAGGGTCAAGAGAAAAAATGCACTTCCTCGAGAGGTCCCTAAAGGATGCCTTATCAGGTGGTTCGAAAGTATTCGAAGAGAGAAACTGGAGGACCACATCTAGGTTCCAACTTGGAGTGATAAAGGATTTAGACTTTGTAGTACCAAAGGATCTTATCAAATCATGGAGATCCTTATTGTCTTCTATGTTAAGGCCCTGTTTCTAAATACAGCCGAGAGCATACTTCTATAACCTTTTATGGTAGAAACAGCTAAACGTGATTCTTCTCTAAGGAAGATAAGGAAATCAGCAATTTCGGTCACAGAGGTATCGAAGAGGACAGCTTCTTCGACCTACACCATCTACGGAAGACTTCCCACTTCGATTGATAGACCCGCAGAGTAGAGGACCTGCGGGCTCTGGCAATTGCGCTTGCAGCTTTTCGCGAAAAGCCTCTCGCTCTGACAAGTCTTTCGATAGTCGAAAGGCAGTCAGGGAGAGAGCGTGGATGTTTCCGTGATATCTCTCGAAAGTGGGGTTGTTTGAGCAGATCTGTCCTCATGGGAAGAGATCTGGGGAAGTCACACCCCCGTCCATTCCAGTACCTCTGTGAACCAATCTCGAGCGCGGCCAATATGGGGCGATTAGAGTCAGTTTCGTCGCCTCCGAGGAACGGAACTTTCTTAACACTTCCCCCAGAATCTTGAACGGGGGAAAAGCGTAGGCATCTATGCCCGACCAGTCCATGAGAAAAGCATCTATCGCTATTGCTCTTGGATCTTCTACAATGGAGCAAAAAAAAAGGCAGTTTTCTATCCTTCTGGAGAGAAACGTGGCGAACAGGTCTATCTGAGGTGAGGCTTCCCCCAGAGAGACCAGAGCTTTCGGCAGACTTCGGAGTGTAGGGTCCCCATCCTGTTGGAAGGGACCTGGTTCTTCCTGCTGAGTCTGTCTGCTCTGACATTTTTTGTCCCTTTGTACAAAACCTCGTCAGCAATACAGTGCCTCGTTCCTCTGCCCATATCAAGAGGTCTCTCGCTATCTTGTATAGTGTAAGCGAGTGAGTCCCCCCTGTTTTTCGGATGTAAGCCAGAGCCGTGGTATTGTCCGAATTTACCTGGACTATCCACGCCTCTGACCTCCGACTCGAAGTATTTCAAGGCTAGATGAACTGCCATAAGTTCTTTTACATTTATATGCCAGGACACCTGTTCTCCTATCCAGGTTCCTGACACTTCCTTCTTTTTCCCTAGAGTTGTCTCCCCATCCCGTTTCCGAGGCGTCGGAAAACAACACTAGGAGGAGGGTTCCGAATCGCAAGGGATAATGCCTTCGTTCTTCTGAAGCGGGGTTAACCACCACCTCAGGTCTAATTTTATTTCTTGAAGAATGGGAAACTGATCCGAAAGATCCCCTTTTCTTTCTGTCCCACATTCTTTGCAGGTACAATTGCAGAGGTCTCAGATTTGAGCCTCCCTAGGGAAACGAACTGCTCCAGCGACGAAAGGGTGCCCAGAAGACTTAACCATTCCCTCGCTGAGATTCATTCTTTCCCTAAGAAGTTTGATATTTTCTCCAAGCCTTGAGCAATTCTGTCTTACGATGGAAACGCTCGAACCACCACCGAGAATCCATCTGAATCCCCACCAGAAGGGACAAATGGTCTTGGCAGGGGGGGGACCATCTGGAGACTTCTCGAGGTTCACGAGCAGTCCGAGTGAGCGAACGAGATTCAACGTCGTTTCTAAGTCCTCCAAACATTGTTGTTTTGACTTGGCCCTTATTAGCCAGTCGTCCAGATAGAGGGATATGTTCACCCCCTCCAGATGAAGCCACCCGTGCTACGGTTCCTCATAAGGTTGGTGAACACTTGAGGAGCCGTAGACAGGCCGAAGCACATGGCCCTGAATTGAAAGACCCTTCCCTGCATCATGAATCGTAGATATTTCCTCGATGACGGATGAAGAGGGACGTGAAAATATGCGTCTTGTAGATCCAAGGAGGCCATCCAATCTCCTGGACGCAGAGCCGCTAGCACCGATTTGGATGTTTCCATAGAGAACTTCTGTTTCTCTACGAATCGGTTCAGTGCGCTCACATCCCAGGACAGGTCTCCACCCTCCCCCCGAGGCTTTCGGAACTAGGAACAGTCGATTGTAAAAAGCCCTGAGAGTGTGGATCCGGTACTAATTCTATGGCTCCTTGTCCAACATTTGTTCTACTAATTGCAGAAGGATCTTCCTCTTGACAGGGTCCGCGTACTTCGCCGACAGTTCTCTGTCGGAATAGACGTCAAGGGAGGTCTGTCCCTGAAGGGATGAGATATCCTCTCCTCACAATTGAGAGGGACCAGTTGTCCGCCCCTCTCGACGTCCATTCTTCTGCAAATTCAGTAGTCTGGCGTCTACTGGTGTTTGGAGGACTTGAGGGTTCATTTGCTTTTCTTGGTAGGTCTAAAGGCAGAAGCCCTACCTCTTCTTTCTGCTCCTCTCTTCTTAAAGGAGGATCTCGAAGATGAACTCCCTCGAAAGGGCGGCTTCGGGACCCGTGTCTCCCCCTTCGTGGCAGGAACAGCTGTCTTCGGCCTTTTGGTTGATTGAACCAGAAGGTCCTGTGTCGCCTTCTCGGTAAGTGAGTGAGAAATATCTTTCACTAACTGAGAAGGGGAAAGCTGGTTAGACAGAGGAGCGTACAGAAGGGACGACCTCTGTGCCGGAGAGACAGCTTTCGTAAGAAAAGAACTGAATACAGTTCTCTTCTTAAGTATTCCCGCCCCGAAAAGGGAGGCCACTTCTCCCGATCCGTCTTGCACTGCTTTATCCATACAAGTCAAAATACTATTAAGGATATCGGGGCTCAGTTGTTCATTGTCTTGTGTCCTCTATTGGCCATCAACCAAGGGACCAGTTCCAGAAACGTTGAAAAACTTCCTTCCAAGGGACATGGAACCAATCCCTTGAGGAGATGGTCCATTTCAGACATTCCCCAAGTTGTCTTGGCTGGAGAAAGAGAGCGTCTCCTTGACGCGTCCACCAGCGTTGAGAAATCTGCCTCTGCAGTCGCTGGGAGGGCGAAGGTCCCATTGCTTCGCCTGTCTCATACCAGATACCCCTCCTCCAGAAAGTCTGGAGGGAGGGCATGTAAAGACAGTCTTTCCCGCCTCCTTCTTGGAGTTAAGGGAAGCCATTTCCAAAAGAACTGCAAAGCCTTCCCTTCATAGGAAATTGTTGGCCGCATCTTCAAGAAGGAGGACGACTTGCGGTTTTCGCGCTCGTAAAACAGCGACCGAGGAGGAGAAGGAGGAGCGGCAGGACTCAATGAATCTCCAAATTCTTGGAGTAAAGCGCAGCCAACGCTTTGTAGTCTGATAGTCCCGCCGCTTTTTGATCTTCGGTGTCAGAGACATCTTCTAATGCAAGTTCCACCAGAGAATCATTATTAGCCGAGGGAGAACGTCTCTTCTCGCAAGGTGAAGGACTCTTCGCAGGATCAACTGCTTCCCGACAGGTCGACGGCCGCCTGTGCGACATCTTGTTTCCTGTCGGGAGAATGCCGATCCTGAGAAAAAACCCGATAATCATCTAAGCCCTCCTGACAAGAATGACGGCCGCCTGTGCGACATTTTGCATTCTTCTCAGGAGACAGCTGTGCTTGCGGCAGATTTTCACCAGAAACGGACATATCGTGAACAGGACGACGGCCGCCTGTGCGACGTCTTTCGTCTCTGTCCAGAGAAATCCGTTCCTGGTCCAAATCATAAAGAGACGCTTCCTGGTGATTTCTCCGTATTGTTCTTTTGAAGAAAATCTTTCAATGCGCTTGGACGTATCTGTCCGTCTCGGACTGTGTTGTCTGTCGAGCTGTCCACATATGGAACTTGGCGCTTGGCTGTGTCATTCCAGTACGACACTTCTGCCTGTCCGTCTTGTTGCCGCTTCTGGCTCCTGGCGCCCGGCATGGAGTTGCCTGCGCACGACGTTTTTCCTATCCAGGCTGTCCGCCTTGCAACCGGATCGGCTGTCCGCGGTAGGCAGGCATCGCTTGAACATAGTTGTCCGCATAGGACATATCTGCCCTGTCCGGGCTGTCCGCTTCTGGCGAATGGTGTCTGGTTGGCTCCTTCCGCGTAGGACACTTTTTCCCGTCCGAGTAGTCCAATTCTGGCGCCGAGCGCCTGGGTGGTTCTGTCCGACTCGGACACTCTTCGTCATTGTCCGTATGTTGCGTCTCAATTCTATGAGTTTTCATCCTTCTTTCTTTATTCCTCTCTGTACTCGTACGAGGAGTAGAGGAGATAAGTCTGGAGTCCGGAACGCCCTTCGGACGAGATCTCTTAACGGAAAGAAAACGTTCCTTTTTTCCTCGGGAGGTCTTTTCTCAATACTCCTACTAAAGAGGAAATCTGCTCCTGCATTTTACGTAGGATGTCCGTTGCTGTTTCTTCCTTCTCTTTGTCATGAATAGGAGAATGCGCTCTGGAAGGTGTAGGAGATCGAGATATTGTCCTTTTGGCTCTTTTCCTCTCGTAGGGAGAAATCGTCCGGAAAACGTTCCGGGCTCGAGTCCAACGTCGGAGCTTTCCAACTCCTCTTGATCGGACGCGACAATTCGTCGGAAGTCCATCCACTTCTTCGAGGAGACGAATCGGATGACGAAAAGCACTCTTTCAGGATGCCTTTCCAATGGCGATCCTTGGCAGTCTGGGACGCTTACAGATTCTGCCGAGGGGACGCCTGACCGGTGGGGATTCTCCGTAACCTCCGTACGACTGTCGACATTCCTTCTCCTCTGGGCCTGGGAGCTTGGAAGAGGTCTAGGTCTGGGAGCGAGACAGAGCCGATCAGACGCACACTCCACTACACTGGGGACACTTATGTCACTTTCCACATTCTTACCTTTAAGAGCTTGCATTTCAAGCTCCATCCTTCTTAATGCGGTCTTTAGATTTGCAATCTCCGTAGCAGAACTTGCAACATCTGCTACGGGAGAGGTTGATACTGCATGTGAGGAAGCAATTACTTGGGGGTTAGTTTATACTAACTGGCTCGTTAGAGCGTGATCTACTCATACTTCTAGAGACAGCCTTTTCTAACCCTATCTCTCTCTAGTTTCCTTAAGTAGGAATCTAGTTTCTTCCATCCTTCCTCATCCATATTCACACATTCATCACACGTGTTATTTCTCGTGCATTCATATCCCCTACACTTCTTGCATACCTTGTGAGGATCTAACGACACTTTCGGTAGCCTCACCAAACAACCCTCATTCATACATCTTCTAACTTCGCAGCTAGAATCAGACATTTTTGAGCAAAATCCAAAGCCAAAATCCAAAAAACGTTCCACAAAAGCGTATGCCAAACCACAGATCCAAATACATCACCAAAAAGACAGTCCAGAAGATCAACGGCGATGAAAAACGAAATCCAAGTCAGGAGGTAACAACAACGATGTTATGGCTACCCTCGACAGAGCAAATCTGTTTTAGAAAATGGGATGGTTCCTAGTTCTGCCACCAGCAGCAGTGGCGGTAGATCACCTGACCTACCTGTAGCGTGTGCCGCGAAATTCGAATTTCTGTCGGGGACGACGGAGTCTATAGCTAAGTATATATCTGCCAGGGAAGTTGAATGTATAAAACGTATAACCATTAGTTTTAGTTTTCATTTCCTTTTTAATTTTATCTTTTCGAACTGTTGATAAAATTTAAAACTTCTGTTCAGATCGACAACTAATAACCCTGTGATAAATTGAGTATGAGCTAAGTTTTTTTTTTTTTTTTTTTTTTTACTTAAATTGCTTTGTTAAAATACTTTCCAAAATGAGAGGAAGCAGAAATGTTATATGAAATTATTCACAAATTTACGGAGGTTCTTTTAGTCATACCTTTAATAGAGGTGGAATTTACATTCGACTTTCATGTTCATTTGATTAAGAATTTGAGAGAGAGAGAGAGAGAGAGAGAGAGAGAGAGAGAGAGAGAGAGAGAGAGAGAGAGAGAGAGAGAGAGAGATCTGACCCAGCATTTTGTCTACTTCTGCTATTCCTTGACGAACATAAAAATATAAGTTTTCTTTAAAATCATGGACGTCCTTGAAATTACTTCAAGAAAGTGTTTTCAATACACGTGGGAAACTTTCCCTTCAGTTTATTATTATTATTGTTATTATTTTTATTTATTTTTTTTTTTGCTCTATCACAGTCCTCCAATTCGACTGGGTGGTATTTATAGTGTGGGGTTCCGGGTTGCATCCTGCCTCCTTAGGAGTCCATCACTTTTCTTACTATGTGCGCCGTTTCTAGGATCACACTCTTCTGCATGAGTCCTGGAGCTACTTCAGCCTCTAGTTTTTCTAGATTCCTTTCAGGGATCTTGGCATCGTGGCCTAGTGCTCCTATGATTATGGGTACGATTTCCACTGGCATATCTCATATCCTTCTTATTTCTATTTTCAGATCTTGATACTTATCCATTTTTTTCCTCTCTTTCTCTTCAACTCTGGTGTCCCATGGTATTGCGACATCAATGATTGATACTTTCTTCTTGACTTTGTCAATCAACGTCACGTCTGGTCTATTTGCACGTATCACCCTATCCGTTATGATGCCATAGTCCCAGAGGATCTTTGCCTGATCGTTTTCTATCACTCCCTCAGGTTGGTGCTCATACCACTTATTACTGCAAGGTAGCTGATGTTTCTTGCACAGGCTCCAGTGGAGGGCTTTTGCCACTGAAATCATGCCTCTTTTTGTACTTGTTCTGTGCAAGTGCCGGACATTCACTTGCTATGTGGTTTATGGTTTCATTTTTCGTATTGCACTTCCTACATATGGGAGAGATGTTATTTCCGTCTATCGTTCTTTGAACATATCTGGTTCTTAAGGCCTGATCTTGTGCTGCTGTCATCATTCCTTCACTTTTCTTCTTTAGCTCTTTCTTCTGTAGCCATTGCCAGGTGTCATCGCTGGCTAGTTCTTTAGTCTGTCTCATGTATTGTCTGTGCATTGGTTTGTCGTGCCAGTCCTCAGTTCTGTCTGTCATTCTCCTGTCTCTGTATATTTCCTGGGTCTTCGTCTACCTTTTATTAGTCCTTCTTCCCATTGCACTTTAGCCATTCGTTTTCACTGGTTTTCAGATATTGCCCCAGTGCTCTGTTCTCGATGTTGATGCAGTCCTCTATACTTAGTAGTCCTCTCCCTCCTTCCTTTCATGTTATGTATAGTCTGTCTGTATTTGCTCTTGGGTGTAGTGCTTTGTGTATTGTCATATGTTTCCTGGTTTTCTGATCTATGCTGCGGAGTTCTGCCTTCGTCCATTCCACTATTCCTGTGCTGTATCTGATTACTGGCACTGCCCATGTGTTTATGGCTTTTATCATATTTCCGGCGTTGAGTTTGACTTGACTATCGCCTTGAGGTCTCTGCTATATTCTCTCCTAATCAAGTCCCTTCATCTCTGGTGTTTTATATACCCCTCCTTCCATTATTCCCAGGTATTTGTATCCTGTCTCATCTATGTGTTTGATGTTGCTCCCATCTGTTAGCTTTATCCCTTCAGTTCTCGTTACTTTGCCTTTTTGTAAGTTGACTAAGGCGCATTTTTCTATTCCAAACTCCATCCTGATGTCCCCAGATACAATCCTTACAGTCTGGATTAGGGTATCTATTTCCTTGATGCTCTTACCATACAGCTTGATGTCGTCCATGAACATCAGATGGTTGATTCTGTTGCCTCTTTTCTTGAGTTGGTACCCAGCATCCATCTTCTGTAGTACTTTTGTCATGGGAATCATGGCTACTACGAAGTGTTGTGGGGACAGTGAGTCACCCTGGAAGATCCCTCTCTTGATATTAACCTCTGCTAGTCTTATTCCAGAGCTTGTAAGTATTGTATTTCAGTTGCTCATAGTAATTTTGAGGAAGCTGATGGTGTTTTCCTCTGCCCCATATATTTTCAGGCATTCTATTAGCCATATGTGTGTGGTATCATGTCGAAGGCTTTTTTATAGTCTATCCATGCCATGCTTAGGTTGGTTTTCCTTCTCCTACTGTTCTTCATTACCATTTTGTCTATCAGGAGCTGGTCTTTTGTGCCCCTACACTTCCTTCTGCAGCCTTTCTGTTGGTGGGAGATGGTGTTTGTCTCCTCTAGGTAATTGTATAGCCTATCACTGATGATACCTGTTAGTAACTTCCACATTATTGGTAGGCAGGTGATAGGCCTGTAGTTACTGGCTATATTTCCCTTACTCTTGTCTTTTTGTACTAAGGATGTTCTTCCTGTGGATCCATTTGGGTGCATGGCGATTTGAGATAAAATTCTGGAGTTGTTCTGCTATTCGTGGGTGTTTGGCCTTGACGTTTTTGAGCCAGTATCCATGGACTTCATCGGGACCTGGGGCTTTCCAGTTTGGCATTTTCTTTAGCTGGTGTCTGACTGTGTCTGTCGTGATCTCTGTGAATCTTTGTTTTATTCTCCCTGTTTCTTCTTCCTTGACTTCCTGGAGCCATGTTGAATGTTTGTTGTGTGATACCGAATTGCTCCATATGTTTTCCCTGAGTCTCTTACTTTGTTCGGCTTCAGGAATTTCTTGGTGGTTGTCTTCCCCTCTTAGTTGGCTGTATAGTCTTTTCTGGTTGGTCGCAAATAGTTTGTTCTGTTGGTATCCCTTATTCCTGTTCATGTACCGTTGGATCTTATGTGCTTTGGCCTTAAGCCTCTGCTGTACATCTTCTATTGTGTTGTTTAGTCCCCTCTCTTGTACTTTGTATTTCTCGTTGAGTTCCTCCCTTGTTTTCTTGCTTTTTAGCCTTTTTTCTGCCATCTCTTTCAGTTTACTCAAGTCAGATCTCATCACCATGATTTGCTTTTCCAGGCGCCTTTTCCAAGGAGGTTGCTGTTTTGGTTTTTGTTGGGTTGGTTGTGCTGGTGGTGTTGGTGTTCGAATCCCCATCAGTTTTGCTACTAATCTTGCTCCTGCATATGCCAAGTTATTTGTTTTTGTGATACTGGTGGTGTGTATTATGCCCATTATTTCATTGACTCCACTTGTTTTCTCCCTTAATTTCTTGGTGTTGTAGGCTTTCATGGAGGGGATCTTTTTTCTCTCTGTATCTAGCTCCATCTATTGTCTAATATTTTCTACCCATTCCGTCCTCTCTGTTACTTCGTCGGTGTTTCTTTGTGTGTCGTTGTTTGATACCTCATCATCCCTGTCGTCTTCTGTAGCATCGCCTCTCAGTTCGTCTTCGTGTAATTTGTTGTCGTGAGACATTTCCCTTTCCAGTTCTTCTCTTTCTGTTGGGGAGAACCAGTTCTTTTTCTTTATGTTCCTTACTCGGTCTACCAGCCTCTGCTCTGTTTGGAGGGCGTTATTCCTCTCATTCCAGATGTTGACCAACCTTCTTCTATATCCTCTCTCCTTTGGGTTGCTTCTGATATACCATCTCCATATTTCCTTATTTTCTTCTCCTGTCCATTTCTTCCTTTGGTTTGCTTCTGTAGCTCCAATCTCAGGCTGGTTACTGTCGTTGTGGTGGTCAGTTGCTGGATGACGACCTCCAAGTACCTGACCGACTTCCCCTTCAATTGGGTTAAATACCTTGCTGCCGGACGAAGGTCCTCTGTTGCCAGAGGTTCCTTTTACGTCGTTGTCGTTTCTTCCTTCATTTCTTAACATCATTGCTGAGTTTTGCTATTTAACCCATAGCTGGACCCTACCCCATCAGGGATAGGTACTCATTTACAGCTGAGTAGACTGAGGAAATTATGGTAATGATCCTTTCCCAAGGAATCAACGCCAAGGAGAGCGGTCACCCATCTAACGACTAACCAGCCCCAATGTTGCTTAACCAGTCCACTGACGGCCTAACCCACTCTGCCACGGCGCCACATATTATTATTTTATTATTATTATTATTATTATTGTTCTTATTCACAGTCCTCCAATTCGACTGGGTGGTAATTATAGTGTGGGGTTCCGGGTTGCATCCTGCCTCCTTAGGAGTCCATCACTTTTCTTACTATGTGTGCAGTTTCTAGGATCACACTCTTCTGCATGAGTCCTGGCGCTACTTCAGCTTCTAGTTTTTCTAGATTCCTTTTTCAGGGATCTTGGGATCGTGCCTAGTGCTCCTATGATTATGGCGGGTACGATTTCCACTGGCATATCCATATCCTTCTTATTTCTATTTTCAGATCTTGATACTTATCCATTTTTTCCATCTCTTCTTTCTTCAAACTCTGGTGTCCCATGGTATTGCGACATCAATGAGTGATACTTTCTTCTTGACTTTGTCAATCTGGTCTGTTTGCACGTATCACCCTATCCGTTCTGATACCATAGTCCCAGAGGATCTTTGCCTGATCGTTTTCTATCACTCCCTTCAGGTTGGTGCTCGTACCACTTATTACTGCAAGGTAGCTGATGTTTCTTGCACATGCTTCAGTGGAGGGCTTTTGCCACTGAATCATGCCTCTTTTTGTACTGGTTCTGTGCAAGTGCGGGCATTCACTTGCTATGTGGTTTATGGTTTCATTTTTCGTATTGCACTTCCTACATATGGGAGAGATGTTATTTCCGTCTATCGTTCTTGAACATATCTGGTTCTTAGGGCCTGATCTTGTGCCACTGTTATCATTCCTTCAGTTTCCTTCTTAGCTCTCCCTCGTAGCCATTGCCAATTGTCATCGCGGCTAGTTCTTTAGTCTGTCTCATGTATTGTCCGTGCATTGGTTTGTTGTGCCAGTCCTCTGTTCTGTCTGTCTTTCTCCTGTCTCTGTATATTTTGGGTCTTCGTCTACTTTTATTAGTCCTTCTTCCCATGCACTCTTTAGCCACTCGTCTTCACTGGTTTTCAGATATTGCCCCGTGCTCTGTTCTCGATGTTGACGCAGTCCTCTATACTTAGTAGTCCTCTCCCTCCTTCCTTTCGTGTTATGTATAGTCTGTCCGTATTTGCTCTTGGTTGTAGTTGCTTTGTGTATTGTCATATGTTTCCTGGTTTCTGATCTATGCTGCGGAGTTCTGCCTTCGTCCATTCCACTATTCCTGTGCTGTATCTGATTACTGCACTGCCCATGTGTTTATGGCTTTTATCATATTTCCGGCGTTGAGTTTTGACTTGAGTATCGCCTTGAGTCTCTGCATATATTCTTTCCTGATCGTGTCCTTCATCTCTTGGTGTTTTATATCCCTCCTTCCATTATCCCAGGTATTTGTATCCTGTCTCATCTATGTGTTTGATGTTGCTCCCATCTGTTAGCTTTATCCCTTCAGTTCTCATTACTTTGCCTTTTTGTAGTTGACTAAGGCGCATTTTTCTATTCCAAACTCCATCCTGATGTCCCCAGATACAATCCTTACAGTCTGGGATTAGGGTATCTATTTCCTTGATGCTCTTACCATACTAGCTTGATGTCGTCCATGAACATCGGATGGTTGATTCTGTTGCCTCTTTTCTTGAGTTGGTACCCAGCATCCATCTTCTGTAATACTTTTGTCATGGGAATCATGGCTACTACGAAGAGTAGTGGGGACAGTGAGTCGCCCTGGAAGCCCTCCCTCTCCTGATATTAACCTCTGCTAGTCTTATTCCAGAGCTTGTAAGTATTGTATTCCAGTTGAGATTGTATTTTTGAGGAAGCTATGGTGTTTTCTTCCTCTGCCCATATATTTTCAGGCATTCTATTAGCCGTGTGTTATTATTATTATTATTATTATTATTATTATTATATTATTATTATTATTCTGAAGATGAAACCTACTCAAATGGAACAAGCCCACCAAAGGGGCCACTGATTGAAATTCTTCAAGCTTCCAAAGAAGTAATTAAGGTGTTTCATTAGGAATAAGTAAGTGGATGGTAAAACAAGTACAATATAAGTAATGTTAGGCAAAGACGAGCAAAATCAATAATGTTAATTAAAAAAACCAAAAATTGGTAATAATGTTCCTAAAATAACAAATTTGGTAATAATGTTCACAAAAAAAAAAAAAAGATAATAAAGTAAAACCATGATTTTCATGAATTAGTTAACAAGAGACTCAAACGTTACATCTACTGAATGTTTGGGTTATATGTGAACATCAAAAGAATCCCCCGCCCCCCAAAGAAAAACAATCTTTTGGGTAGGGTAGCTTCCCATTTCTGTTGGTACAGGCAACAGGTGATCTCCATGTTGACTCACGTCAACAAAGAAGGCAAATAAGAAGTGTAAACATTCCATGTCAGTAGTTTTGAAAATCGCAATCTTTGACTTTTATTGCTAGATTTTGCTAAATATTTTTTGTTGTGTATCCTCTCTCTCTCTCTCTCTCTCTCTCTCTCTCTCTTTCTTATTTTATATCTAGCTTTTCACCCAAAAAATATTTTTTTTCGTTATGTGCACTCTCTCTCTCTCTCTCTCTCTCTTTATATATTATATATATATATATATATATATATATATATATATATATATATATATATATATATATATATATATATATATATATATATACACACACACAACATTCGCTGCTACCATACAGGAATAATTCTTTTAACTTAAGTGTCACCAAACATCATAATAAATTCAATGTATTCGACTGCAAATAGCATTAACACTTTTCCAGAAGCCTACAGTTTTATATACCTTAAACATACTACTGTCCTCAGATGAAACATTTAAACCGGAAGAGAATTTTCATTGTTCGTTCATAAATAAACGGCATGACAATAACATCGTCTAAGAATACAATATCGCTAACTTTTCCTCCCAAACCACATTTAGCAGTGAAATGACATACTAAAGCTACACCTCTGTTTATGGGAAGCTTACTTCAGGTTTAAATGGCTTGAGGAAGCGACAGAACAAAACCTTGACCTTGAGAGAGAGAGAGAGAGAGAGAGAGAGAAGAGCGAGAGAGAGAGAGAGAGAGAGATGATTATTCGAATGAGATTTCTAAACACCAAGATTGTTCGAACGGTCTTAACTTAATAACTCTATATTAGTATAATAACTTACGCTGCGTTGCTGATAAGTACCTTACTTATTAATATAATTATGGAGTCACTGGATACCACACGGGCAGCCTATATAATTCAGCCCTATCCAACGTAACAACTAGTACGATTGCTAGTTTTAGCTAAAGTCTACGAGATCTAAAATCTAAAACCGGTATCATACCTAGACTATGACAGATCACTGATAGGCCTAATTTGGACATCGTAGCAATGAAAATCTTGAAAGAAACAGGTTCAGAAAAACGTCTTACAAGAAACTTAATCCACGATGAAAGATTAAACATTACAGTCAGAATGGTGGTAAAGTACTGCATAGGCTACACAGCCTGGTTTAAATATTAAACGGATCCTGTAACATGGTGACGTACTCACAGACTACAGATTGGAGTCAAGGTGAACATGTAGAAGACTACGAACAGTAAAAATGTCAACGCCCTAAAAACGAAATACGAAAGAGCAAAAGTTTACCCAGAATGCTTAACCTCAAGACATTCCTTATCATTAATACAATCTGATACAATTGAAAAGAGCTATAGGCTACTAATTTCCAACAATTCGAACTGAAAAATGCTACAGCCAATGGCAGTCACATCCACTTAGGCCTAGTTCCTGGAGGCCTGTCCTCCACATGATTATTAATATGGCAATAGAACCTTGACCCAAACTGGGTCTTGACCCACCTTATCCATCCCCAGAGTAGGTACAAAAATAACCGAGACTTATGACCACGAAGTTGGAGTGATTCCCAGGTCATGGGGACCTCCTTTCACTACACTAATTTCATACTTTTCATTTAAGAATGGCGATTCTGTTAATGTAAAACCTTAATTCACAGTACCCTCTCTAAAATTACAGTTACTATTATTTTGGAAAAATCACAAGCACCCATTCATGTGGTATAAGCATAACAATATGTTAAATTGCCAAGCAAGTTTTGTGAAGTACAAGCTTCCGTTATTGGGCAGAAGTGGTGAACTTAAAGCCGAGCTCCTAACACTTCACCTGGCCAACAGTTATATCAGACGCATCGGGACGACGTGGTCAGTCGTCACTATTACGACTTACCCTCGTCGTAATTATTGACATTGAAGAATATATACATAAGTATGACACTTTCATGGCTATAGGCCTAATTAAACACCCCTATTCTTTGACATTAATATCAGACAAATAGCCTGGAGAGCAACAAGTTGGCCACTTATTCATCCCTTGCAATAAATACTGAACGAAACGTGAACTGACAAAAAATATTACGATTAAAATAACTGAAAAACCGTCAAAAAAGGATAAATGTCACCATGATTGGTTCACACAACGAAAGCGATTTGGTTTTAATGTTGTTATTCATTCCGTCATGACTAATACAAATACGACATCGGATGCGGCTACCAAATGATTGCAATGAAAACCTGCAAATGGTCATTCGAATAGAGTTAATTATCGTTCCATGTTTGGGGGCCAGAGAAGCTTAACCAAGGACTACAAAGGCAGAGAGAGAGAGAGAGAGAGAGAGAGAGAGAGAGGAGCGCGGTGGGGGCTCTTACGCCACCCGAATCTTTGGTAGGCACGACCTAGTATTACATGTTACATTTGTGAATTCTAATT
>NC_061098.1:30087076-30108517 GCF_015104395.2 Macrobrachium nipponense | reverse complement strand
GAGGAGGAAGTTTCTTCTGAAGGAGCAGGTTTTTCTTTACGCTGCACATGTTCAATTCCTTTATTCTTTCCTTGCTAACAGCGTCTGGGTGGCTCGTGTGATATATTTAAAGATTCCTCTGGTTTTATGTCCTTATACTTCCATTCACTGACATTCAGTATTTCACCAAGAAGATTATATTATACCTTAAATTCTGCCATTTCTAAGAATTTCAATTCAGAAGGGAGTCGCTATACGTAGGTGCGCTATTTAAGTAAAGGGACAAGACGGAACAATTTTAATGGCAATAAGAATGAGATGTTGAAGATGAGATCTCCATGTCTCATCCTTAGAGGAAGATTAACTGTCCTTATCCTTAAAAATCATCCACGGCCTAGTTAGGATTGTATCCTTTAATTGCCTGTCTTAGGAAAAAAAATCGTATATATCAAGGGTATTGTGATACACGTTTTAAACTATTTCTGAGGCTGTATCAAAAATATATTACTTTGTGTAATACATTCGTGTTTTTCTTGGATGTATTTACATGGGAACTTCCTCTTTCGTTCCAAATTGCTTTTGCAGTTTTAGAAAGACTAATGCTTTTGTTTTATATATTTCATGCTAATTCCTGGTTTGCCCCCCCCCCCCCCCACCCCCCCCCCCCCCCCTCTCTCTCTCCTACCAATTTCACTCATCTGTGCCTTTTAACAGCTTACGTCCTCATCAGGGACTGGATAAAAAAATTCCTGGAGCGAGTTTTACCCCGTGCAGGGGGGTCCAGCTTGAAATACAAAAGCCTCGATCATTTCTCTCTGTCCCAGGACATCCCATACCTATAATTCACGTCAGATGGAAGCTGTCCTTATTTCTTTAGGAGCATCTCTGGAAGACAGATGTACGTGTCGGATTAAGTGGATTCATTACCCTTTTATCTCTCTCTCTCTCTCAGTTAGTATCTGTTCTCTGAAGTATTTTGAAATATGCATATTTCTTAATGCAAAATCCACTACGTTAATTTTCCAATACATTTTCAAAGGAAAACCAGTATAATTCATCTCTACCAAGTATATACGATTTCTCTCTCTCTCTAACACACACTTTCATGTGATTAAGAATAAGATATTTTCTCAATATAATATTTCTGAATTTCTCATTTCTTTTTATTCTGCGAAAAAAAAATTCTTCTCTCTCTCTCATTTTCATGTGATTAAGACAGAAAATTTTCGTATTATAACATTTCTGAATTTCTTTTTTTATCCTGCAAACTCTCTCTCTCTCTCCCTTTCAACAAACGATATCGTTTGTGATATTTTTCCTTTCCAAATCGAGTCACCCCTCAAAATACACGATCGGGGGGAGCGCGAGAATAAGAGAGAGAGAGAGAGAGAGAGAGAGAGAGAGAGAGACTTAAAAGCCCTATAATTCCCGATCCCTTATTAGTTTGCTCGCCGTTAAAGCTCCTCTCACCGGTTTATGATTCGAGCTTCAGGATATTTATGTGAACAAAAGCGCATCGATATCCGCTTTTGAATTACCAGCCGAACCCCTCCTCACTCCCACTCTTTTCCTCACCTTTGTTTTCCTCTGTTGGAGGAATGCCTAACCAAGCCATGCTTCATTAAACGGTCAATTCTCTTTGCTGGACAAATTCTATGAAATAGCAGCGAGAGAGAGGAAAAATTGCTTTCAGTAGAGAGAGAGAGAGACACAGAGAGAGAGAGAGAGAGAGGCTGAGAAGCTGATACTGCATAATGCAATAGATTCTCTCTCTCTCTACTGACAAATTTTATGAAATAGCAGCAGCGAGAGAGGAAAAGATTGCTTAAGTAGAGAGAGAGAGAGAGAGAGAGAGAGAGAGAGAGAGAGAGAGAGAGAGAGAGAGAGAGAGAATCTGTTGCATTATGCAGTATCAGCTTTGCTCTCTCTCTACTTGAACTTCTTTCTGAAGTAGGACGATGACTGATTAAGCTCTCGTGTGACCTGGATTTCCTGGAAAACTTGAAGCGTTGTTTTAAAATCACTGTTGGTGCAGAGTTTCATGGATTTGTTTAACGGTATCGAGCGCCCTCGCGAAATTAATTGCCGAAAATGAAATAGGTTAGGCTATCGCTTATGAAATAACGTGAAATTAGTTTTAATTGTATTGTGCTTTCAGAATAATTGCTGAATTGTCTATTTTGAGGGTGGGGGGAAGGGGAAAAGTAATCATTTTTTTATGAAACATGATTACAGAAGGATAATACACTGAAAGAAGAGAGAAAAAACTTCTTTCAGAAAAATGGCTGTGAATTTTTTTTTCTTCTAGAAAAATAATTTTTTGGAATAAAAGGAAACAAAAGTATTTTTGCTTAGAGAATTACTGCAAATATTACGATTCGTGAGTTCCATTTACTGAATAGTATTTATCAAATATTGGTTGCAAAAGGCCCATTTATAGCGATTGACTAGTTCCTTACTATATGTTTCTAGTTTGAGATTTTGTATATTTATATTTACAGACTTTTGAGGTATCGGTGGCTGTTCTAGATGACCTTTCTCTCTCTCTATTTACAGCGACTAATTGTGGAATCACATCGAATTCTTTCTTTTTTTTCTGTTCCATGAGACTACCTCTCTTTCTCTCTCTACCTACCTTCCAAAGACCGGCTACACTTCAAGCCTATGTCTTTATGTTATTTGCCTTTATGGCCTCGTGTTGGGATTCACCCTGGCATTTGATTGTTTTTTCTCCAAAATATTCTTTTGTTTCTTTCTAACGTCAGTTGCATGCTGTTGTTGTTACCCCATGCTTGCGTATAATGTCTCATAAACATGATTGTATACATGCTATATATATATATATATATATATATATATATATATATATATATATATATATATATATCATATATATATATATATATATATATATTATATCTCGGCATAAATATCGGCTTTTCTGTAACGTTTCTCATTCATTACCTACCTGAGGAGAGAGACAGCATTTCTCTGAAATATAGAACATGCTCCACCAAAGGTTCTCGGCATGGGTTTGTTACGGCTCAAAAGGCACTGTTAATAAATAGATCGGTACTATACTTGCTGGATTTGGCCGGTTCGAGGGCTTGGTTCGTTCCTTTTCTTCATGCTCCAAACTGTGTGTTCCTTCCCTCTTGCTCTAAACTGTTGGTTCCTTCCCTCATGCTCCTAACTATGGGTTTACGACCTGAAGTTATTGTACGACCCCTCCCGTCCACACCGCCTTTCCTTGTGTTGTCTAGCGTGAAAGCGTTTACTCAGTACTCTCTCTCTCTCTCATATTCTACTGGACAATACTATATATCTTCCCCTCTAATGTTCTCTGACTTTGTCAGGACAGCTGGAGACCTTCGAGAACATCGACGTCTTTCGATATTAGATTAACTTCTATGGAAGGAGGTTGTTTCTCACGGGCTGTCCTGTTATTTGTCAGATGGTATAAGTTAGGTCGTCTGTTACCAGTCCCCTTCCTGGGATCCTTGTGTTTTCTGTCATTTTTTTAATTGATTTTCGTCTAATATGGCGTTCAGTCTTTCCTTTTATCTACTCGCTTTGTATATTCAGCTTTTCAAAAAGTTTTAATTAAAACACGTGGATACATTCCTGACGATACTAAAGGTATGGGTGGTTTCATTTTTAATAGATGGTTAATGAAAAAGAAATAAGTAAAACGTAAAACTAAATCAGTTATGAAGGGTTGTTTTCTAATAAGACAAGTAACCTTTTAATCGTTTTAATGACGTAATCCTGAGACGAAAATCTATTTCCCCTATATATGAGTATTCGGTCTAATTTATTAACCGCCATCTTCATGTAACTACTAAGATCGTTCACAGTTGACAAGAATTGCCAACAGTTACTGTGCAATACTGGCCAGGAACCATTTACTTATTTTCCCTTTAATTTAAAATTGTTTATCTTCAGTATTTATATATTTATACGGTACTTTCAGTGTTGTATTATTTCTCTCTTATTATTATTCACTACGTGAGGAACAAAAACTCTCTCTCTCTCTCTCAGAATTAGATAGAACAGATATCAGTAAATATTCCAAGCTGCTGTATATATCACCGTGTGCCTCTGACGACGACGAGAGAGAGAGAGAGAGTGAGTCCATTTCCAGTAGTCCCATATGTGCACTCGCTTGCGTTTTCTTTTCCTTTTACATTTCTTTCCGTGCGACCTCTACAAACTCAGTTGGCCTTCGGGAACTACTCTCCTCCCCCCAGACGCCCTCGGGGGTCCTTTCACCGAATGGAGAACTTTCCTGTACCCGACCTATCTTTCCAGAAGGTCCCAAAAACTTCCTGCCTTTGCATTTCTGGTTTCGTCGATAAAACCGTGATAGCATTACGAGCGATTTCGGTCACTTCTTTCACCAGTCATCTGGTTTTTTGGGAGATTCAACTTGGGGGGGACTGAGATATCAACTTTAACAAAGTGATATGCATGAGATTTTTACTTTTAAAAGTTATCTCACATATTAATGTCCGCGTATCTTCGATTTTGCTCTTCTTTCAAGTCTAGAAACCTCTTAATCCCATGACTCAACCTTCTGACAGAATATTAATTATCTTCAATATTTGTGAAGGTTGTCAACGTTCATTCACACTCACTGTTATGATTTATGTAACGTGTATAATTTATGTATAAGACTATCTTGTTTGTTTGTATGATTTTTTTTTTTTTTACGTTGCATTGAACCAGTATGGTTATGCAGCAACGGGACGTCCCCCACCGTTTTACGTGACTTCCGAACCACGTCGAGAGTGAACTTCTATCACCAGAAATACACATCTCTAACCCCTCAGTAGAATGCCCGGGAATCGAACTTGCGGCCACCGAGGTGGCAGGCCAAGACCATACTGATCACGCCACTGAGGCGCTTATCTTGATTAAACAAATATATCTCTTTCGTCAAGGTTAACTTAAGTTTCCTGTAAAGTAAATGCAAAATTCTAAGTAGCAATATGTAGACTGTGATTTTGTTTGTTTTGCCTCCAAGGATTTCAAATCATGTTTCCCCTGTAATGCATTGTTCTCAAGGTTATGTATATTTACAGGATTTCCCTACCATGTGGAGAGAGAAACCGTAAATAAGGGGAATATGGAAGAAAATTCACGTCTCTATGAATTTTGGACCAAGCGAACGAAGGTGTAGAGTGAACAGCTCTACTCAAGGAGACTCAACTTGGGTAACTAGTTTGATTTTTTAAATGTTTGGCAAGATTAACAAATTAATTCCCTTCAACATTCCATATTCATAAATAATACAAAAAGTAATGCTTGCTAAGATCAGTTAATGTACTTCAAATGATCTAGTTCCAGATGTTGACAATTCATGGGATACCACTGTGAAAATTATATTAAGTTCCAGATATTGACAAGATATTCCCAGTGGTATCATATGAATTGTCGATACCTGGAACTTAAAATAATACCACTGAATATTATTAAGAGAATACTAAAAGGCATCTATTCCATTTATTTTAGGGTTCTGACCGTGGGTTGACACATCCGGTATAAAGCATCTGCGTAGCACACCAAGAAGGAAAATTGGAGGTTAAGGAAAAGGCTGATGGGTGCACCTCGGAAGGACCACAACACAGTATAACACCCATTTCAGTAACCTCGATTACGCCAGGCACACTTGATGGCACTACTGTAGTTTCTTCTGGAGAAATGAAGCAAATAAGCGAAAACCTAAGAGTAGGTCGCAGTAGAGGAAAGGAAGAAGCTATAAAGCAGGTGGTGATAAGTACTCTAAAAATGTCATAGAATTTATATATCTGCAAAAGTTTTTGTTTGTTGAGTATCTATACAAGTAACAAAATAAAAGAACATTAAAATTTCCAGATTACTACTACTCTTCAGTTTATTAAGGGAAGTATCACCACATCAACCAAATTCTACAGCCGCACAAAAAAAAAAAAAAAGAATTTATTTGATAATGTTTGGTCCAGACGGGTAGATTAACTCAAGAGGCCCTGGATTACCGGCTTCAATCTATTATTAATAGTAAACGTTGAAACGAAGTCCTCTTGCAATGAACTACTCCTGCTTCGAGGCTGTGAATTTCTTGCTTAATTCCAGGTTCAAGTCTGTGGTGGTCTTACATTAACCACCAGAATATCATTCTCCAGGCTTAAGGCTGGTTAGTAGTCGTCTTGGACTTCTCAAGTGTTATCTGGATATAGGACCAGCGGACTCATATCCAGAATACTGCTACTAATGTTCATTAAGCCACAATTCTATACCACCATCAAAAATGTATAAATTCAGAGCACCTGGATCACTTACTGGCTTCAATATATAGTAAACGTTCAAACTGAAGTCCTCTTGCAATTTATTCCACCAGCTTCGAGGCTGTGGTTTCCCTGCTTAATTCCAGGTCCTCCAGCTTCAAGGCTTTGGTGGTCTTGTATTAACAACCAGAATGTTCTCTTCAGGCTGTGGTGGTCTTCCATTACTAAGTGTTCTCAGGAATATAGAACAAAAATTTATAATATACAGCTGAAAAATATTTTAAATTCTAATTTTCTAAACGAGTAGTAGTCTTAAATGGAAAATTTACACTAATTGCAATTTTTCATACAGTAAAAAGCACACAAGTCTGGAAGGCCCTAACACAACATACCAAAAAATAAAATCTCTACCATGGATAATGCTGTCATTCACTGTTTGTCTGGTAACCTATATCTTACAAGAAAATTTTAAGTCATACTCATGCTTTTATTAGACTAGGTAAAAACTGAATGCATCCCTCCTTATAGGCAGAAAGCTATGTATATACAAAGCTCCACTCACATCCTGCTCATCAACAATGCAAACAACTACTGAAAAAGCATTATGAGTATTTCAATTTTGAGCCCTAGTTATGTATGTGTATGTATAGGTGCACCAACATTCTACTTAGTACGGGAAAAGAGAAATACAACTAGCTAGCTAACCTAGTACAGCACTGTAGCAACAAAGAAGGCACCCCTATAAAATATAAAATACAATGTACAATATGAGACATTCAAACCTTAGGTTTGTACAATATATCTGATACTGTATGACCAAGAAAAAAGCAAATGTGTATCAAAAAGAAGAAACCTTTACATTTGCAGAGTAACTAACAGCAGCTGAGACAACTTCATTGTCTAATCAAAACGAATTTTAACAATGTCAGAGAATTATACACTCCCTAATTACATAAGTATAAGGATTTATTCAACAACCATAGCCACGCAAGAAGGCAAAGGTGCAAATTCCCTGAAGAGGCCAGAGGGACCAGATACTTTGAAATGCAAAGAACAAAAAGGTATTTCACAAAGCACAATCCAGTCCCAGCTCTGCAAAAAGCAAGCATGAAAAAAGTGGGACTTGGCCACAAATGTAAACTGTTTTTTATGGAATTAATGATTCATGTCTGAAAGAGACATTTGAAGGAAAGTCAAATTTGGCAGTAATTGTATACACCTGCTCCAACAAGAAAAGGTAATGAAAAATCCAAAGAAAAACATGTCTGAAGTTTGCAATTGTACAGGCATTTCACAAGCAAGTAGTACAAGAATAAACTAAAAAAGCTTCCTCACAGAAAGAGCTTAACTGGGTAGAAAGCACCTACATTCTAAATCACATTTCGAAATACTGAAAACTAAGGTACACTTTTCATGGTTCCTAAGCCCCTATTTTACCTAACTCTCATCAGTTAAAAAAAAAAAAGAAAAAAAATTCATTACCTACCTAAATTTTCTTTTATGATGTCTTTCGGTTATGAAGTACGTAGTCTGGTGGAAGCACATATCTGTCTTAATACCTTTCCTTTTGCTTTAAAATTGCAATCTCCAACTCCTGGAAGAAAATGCAAAGAGGAAAATAATGTTAGCACAATTAAAATGCCAGATGCATAAATTACATAACTGACATAAATGTAAACCAAGTGTTTGTAAAGAAAATCACATTATACATCATGGTTATAGCAAGGCATTCTCAGCCAACATTGGCAATGATAATTATATTATTATATAATTATATATAATTATATTAATAAAATTACACTTCACAACTGTTATTCTACTAAAACCTTCAAGGCAATTTGATATAAATGGGAGAAAAGTCAGATGGCAGATGACAATCTGATTTATATCAATAAACCAATACACACCTAAAATCTCATTTGCATACACATATGTATATATATATATATATATATATCATATATATATATATATATATATATATATATATATGATATATATAAATCAAAGTGGTACCTATAATTTTGTTTTCAAAAATTGTGGGTTTACTAATCTTGACTTGCTCCCCATAAAACCTATATGAAAAATCTAGAACGTATCCTAACCTAGCCACAGAAAGATTGTTATTTTGTGTAAACAGAAAAAAAAATAGTCTCACGGAGGCCTTTGTGCCACACGGTACTGGAAGTGGTTGGTGATAATGAACTTATTTCACAATACTCAAAGCACAAATGATGAACTGTTCGTGGCATACAAATAAATTAATTTAGCACAATGTAGGTCTTTCCTTGGTTGCCATGATAATATAGGCAAAATTTCCTCGGCAAGAACAAATAAATTATGATGGTCCCACCATCTAGCCTAGCCTAACCTAACCAATAGCGGCCACCTCTCTCGGAACACGGCCACTTCCCGAAAGAGCGCTTGAATTATGGCATTATTTTATAATTTAGGAGAAGACACTTAGTTCGTGAGGAGGATACGTTGTGCTGCCTGGATGGGCCACAACTCTTGACTGATGCTCATAGCAGTGAATTCAAGGACACTTTTTCGGAAATGTGGCCACCTTCTTGGATGAGGTGGCTGCTATGTCGCCGCTCGGTCGTTCATTCACCCTATGTCACCAGGACTGAATTACCTTTTATTACATCATAGGCATCACGTGAATAAAACACAAAATAATAACTAGGCCTACACAACTTACTTGATTGAAACTTGATTAGGTACCCTGCTGTCACCTTAAAGGCAAAACTAATACCCTTCTGCATTACCTAAGCTTAGCCAGTAGGCTAATCAGGCTACACATTTAGGTGTCTAAATTTACAAGAAAAACATTAATTTCACCTTAGAATAATGAAGAACCATACCTGTAAAATCATTCCTTGCTCCTTAAAATAATTTTCAATGTATTTAATCTGGACGAATAAATTCAGGAAAAAATATCACTTAGGGAAGAAACTAGAGACACTGAGAATTGCCAGTGACCCACACTCTTCGACAGCTGGAACTGGAAGTCTGAAACTAGGTGGAAACTTGGAAGTGGAAGTTCCAACCGTTCCAATAATATTTCAGCAATTAAATTTGGTACGTTGACAAACAATTTTCTAAATTTCTAGGCCACATTAATTCACTTTTGGTTCCTTTCATAACGAATACTGGTTAATAAAAACTTTACTAAAACGCTAGTTTTTCCTTATTTTTTGTTTCTTATACCGAGTAATATCAGAATGAAATTGAAGCAGTATAGACACTCGCATACTTCAAAGAATAATCCCTTTTGTCAATAATAATATTTCAACATAAACGTTTCATTGATACCCATGAAAATACATTTAAAATACATTCATTAAAATGTATTTTAAATGTATTTTAACCACCAACATACTGTTCGAAGAAAGTAAAGAAAGGCAAATTTACTTCCTAAATATATTAAATAGATAATAGACATTTGGCAACTAAATTATTTTTATTGGAAAGATAAATTTATTTTTAACAAACCATGTTTTATTTCATTAATAGGGCCACGTAAGATACGCTTGGGCAAAGAGAGGCTTAGCACCTCGTAAATCTTATAACTTTGTAGCCTCACCCTGCATTTTAAATTAGGTCAGTAAATGATAAAAACTGGCCAAAAAAAAGCTTCTGAGAATTGTTATGTTCTACATGCTTTTAAGGTAGCTACCGCGACGAAGACCATATAAAGCAGTAGACAATGCAATGAAATGGACTTCGACTTTACGTGAATACGTAGGACAGTTTTTTTCTTAACTCAACTTTTTTTCAGATCTAAGCTAATGCCTCAATGCAGTATAAGACATCTTGTCTTTCATGCCCCTATTCCAAAAACCTCATTATTATTATTATTATTATTATTATTATTATTATTATTATTATTATTATTATTATTATTATTATTATTATCATATGCTGGAAAAAGGCCTTCATTAATACAGGTTTTATCGAGAATAATGGCTATTTCAGCAGCGTTTATTTTGTATAGAAGAATAAGAGAAAACTTCTATACAAAATAAACGCGGCTGAAATAACCATTATTTTTAATAAAACCTGTATTCTTATTATTTTATTATTATTATTATTATTATTATTATTATTAATTATATTATTATTATTCATTGTAAATGAAACCTATTCATATGGAACAAGCCCACCAAAGGGGCCACTGACTTGAAATTCTTTAAGCTTCCAAAGAATATTAAGGTGTTCATTAGTAAGACACAAGAAGAGGTCAAGAGAAATACAGAAATAAATTAATAAAGATAAAAATCTATTAAAACTCATCAATATTTTATGCAATTTTTTTTTTTTTTAATTTTTTTTTTTTTTTTTTTTTTTGGTGGTGTGGGGTCGGGGTCGGCAGGATGATCATACACACACACAAAATCACGTGATGCTTTATAGGAAATACTATGCAACCTCACAACACGGTTTAGCCATCCACAAAATGAGAAGCTTTCTCCTGCACGTAAAACTCAGCAACGTGAGAAAAAAATGAGACCGCGAAAACACCCACAATGCATCATACAATCCGACGCACACGCACCTAATAACGAAGAGCATAGAATTATATTCATTCCCAACCATAAAATTCAAGTCCCTTGGCTTTTGCAAGTCCTCGCCTTTATTTATTTTTTTTTTTTTTAACTAACCCTTTTATTTCGTTTGAATACGATTTATGTTGGGCAAGAGGGACAAACTGCAGCGCTACTCTTAAATAAATGATGGTTGAAGAACGTTTTAAAAAGAAATTGCACCTTGGATGAAAATCAATATATATATATATATATATATATATATATATATATATATATATATATATATATATATATATATATATATATATATATATATATATATATATAGATATATATATACATATATACTATATATGATGATATATAGTTGATAGATAGATGTAGTTAACAATGACATTCTTTGAAATTATAGATATCTATCAACTATAAATAACATGTACACTTGTGGCCTGATATATCCAACCCATTCTACAACCCCCCCTTTCCGAATCTGCCCCCCCCCCTGAAAAAAAAACGAAATGAAAAACGAGAAGGTCAGCAATAAAAGATGAACGTCATGATAAACCACGAGGCTTCCAGGAAAAAGATGAAGAACACACATACAAAATAAGCAACTGCAAGAGAGGAGAAAAAAGACGACTAAAAAGGGGGAAGGGGGAGAAGAAGAAGAAGTTTGATAAACAGGGAAATCGAACAGATTCTGAAAACATTTCGTGAGTGATACAGAAAAACACGAAAACTAACAATAATAGGAAAATAAGATTCGCGAGGATATTGAGGACACGCGACTGAAATGCACAGGGAGGTAAACAAATAGGGAGGAGTAACATGGGATTAAAGAGAGAGATAGAGAGAGACAAGAGAAAAGATTATGGTATAACTCAACAATGCTAGTGAGAAGAACCTTTTTATGTTCGCGTGACACTGCGGAAAAATTAAGGTGGAGGAGGAGGAGGAGGGAGGAGCAGGAGGATGGAGGAGGAGGAGAGAGAGAGGAGCAGAGAGGAGGAGAGAGAGAGAGAGGAGGGAGGAGAGAGAGAGAGAGAGGGAGAGTAGAGAGAGAGAGAGAGGATGATGGGAGTGGAGAGAGAGGAGGAGGAGGAGGAGGAGAGAGAGAGGAGGAGGAGAGAGAGAGAGAGGACAGGAGGAGGTGGAGGAGCGAGAGGACGGATAGACGAGAGAGAGAGGAAGGAGGAGGAGGCGAGAGAGAGAGAAGAGGAAGAGAGAGAGAGAGAGAGAGACAGAGAGATTTCAGTTCATTACATTAGTCCATGTAATCTGGCGTTGAAACGACAATGGCTGAAAATAATGAAAATATTTCTTTCCAATTGTTTTATTTAGATAAACAAACATGAACAATATTTTGAAATATTCTTCTAATGATCAGTTATTTCGATATAAGAGTGAAAAATTAATATTCTCATCCATCCATGTACACTTTAGCTATAGGGTTTTCACCCTCATCAATATCAGAGGTTGCAGCTAGGGGCCGAAGGCATGTTGTAAACGAAAGAAGATGATATGATGATGGTGATAATTAAAAATTAACGCAATAAAAAGCTCTCTCTCTCTCTCATCAATCTTCCACAAGTATAAGAAACACAGTTACTACAGCCATAGCAAATATCCAATGCCACACATTACGAAACAAGCAGAAATTCGAGGCGCATCGAACCAAAATCATTTCGTGCTAAACTGACTCAGAAATACGATACATCCGATATATTTTTTTTATTTCCGAATAGCGATGCGCTGGAACATGCCAAACAAACACGGGCGGGATGTAAAATCATTTTGCATCCGCGTCATTATCAAGAAGATTTGGATCAGGAGTAAATTTTTCGTGTCCGCCTGTACCAAAACGCCATTACAACTGCATCAGGCTCTTTCGAGTGTACGTGTTAACAAAGTGGTATTTACTATAGTAGATTCACATCACCGGTGCATCTGATGTCTAGGCCAGTCCCTTACGACGCTCCTGATTGACTGTTGATAAGCCAATCACGGGGCTGGAAACTCTCAGTCTCTCTCAAGAGTTCACATAGGCAGGATGTAGTATATTCCACCTCTTCTGAGGGATACGTCTTTCAAAAGCATTCCTCAGGAGAGGTGGAATATACATCCCGAATTTATGAACACTCTCGAGAGACTGAGAGTTTTCTAGCCCTGTCATTGGCTTATCAACAGCCAATCAGGAGCGTTGTAAGGGACTGGTCTAGACATCAAATGCATGGCTGATGTGAATCTGCTACAGCCACTATTTTTTCCTTCTCTTGTCATGGTTCTTCTAGACGTCTTCTTTCAGCCTGATATTTCTATTTACTAATCTTCTGATGAATTGATTAGTTCGGTAAACAATACTATTGGTAGTTTTTCCTCCTTGATAAAATTTTCTGAGAGTATGTATATATATATATATATATATATATATATATATATATATTATATATATATATATATATATATATTATCTATATATATATATTTATTCATTTAATCATTAAAGGAACCCATAAAAACGCAGCAAAATACTTAGAAAATAAGTACTATATTTCAGAGACTGCTGTCCTCTCTCTCTCTTCAGGTAGCAGTCTCATGAAATATAGTATTTACTTTCTATATTTTAGCGTTCTTATGGGATTTTTTTATTAGATGGAATTCTGTAGTAACAGAACATTTTACCATTCACACAACACACACTATATATATGTATATATATATTATATATATATATATATATTATATATATATATATATATATATATATATATGTGTGTGTGTGTGTGTGTGTGTGTGTGTGTGTTGTGTGTATTATATTCCTACCATCTAGCATTATTTAAAACATGTAGCTATTCATAGCCCACTGGTGCTTTGCAATATTATTCAGTCGCTAACCTATAATAATGAATAGCCCATTTAACGGTATGGAAAATAACAATATTCACTGTGAAAGATACAATGGTGCTTGAACACTACGCGTGAATATGTATATCGAATATACATTACGGAAATATATTAGGGGTGTAATATTTGGAGCGTATGGAGCTGTTCAGTTTGGCCGAAATTGTATTTCCGAACAATGCCTGATGCCTGAATAAAAAAAATAAATAAAACACCCTGTATTACATTCGATATTGCAGGCAGTCTGCTCGTCTCTGTGAGGATCTAGACTTCGGTAAATGAATCATAATACTCTTAGCAACATTGGAGAACAGAGGCATATAAGCAGCTTGGTTAAACGAACTGATAATAGCTCCTTTTCATTCTCTATTGTTTTTGGGCTCTTGTTATGTCTTCATTTGCGTCTTTGATGTTTATTTTCTACCCATTTATGTCGTTACATTTGGTTCGATGTACCTAATATTATAGTAGTCTCCAAATCTAGAACCGGTACTCTAGACATCTCCAAACTTTCAACGAAAAATTCTACCATTTTGTCTCGTGGCAATATATATATATATATATATATAATATATATATATATATATATATATATACTATATATATATATATATATATACATACATACATACATACTACATACATACATACATACATACATACATACATACATACATACATACATACTATATGTATATATATATATATATATATATATATATATATATATATATATATATATATATATATATATATATGAAATGATCTGTATACAAAATTCATGTGTGAGACGTAACAGAAAATCTACTAGATGTGTTGTGCGTAACTATGTTTGATCAGAGAGTAACCATCAGATAAATATCGCTGATTCATCGAATGCCCATATAATCGTTGGTGGCGTGGCGTGGGTGATTCAAATGAGTGCCATACATCGAAGACCCTTAATGGTTCCTTTCAATTACAAGAGGCCAATAAGTTTAGACCTGTGACCCAATCAAGCCCAGTTTGAAAAGTTAAGAGTCAGTAGGGAATTAGTGGTCGACGGGTCAGGGCGCGTCTCAAAGAGTGGTCAGCGCGTGTCGCCTTAGAGTACCTTCCGACTATATAATAATCATATAATTAGTAGCGTAATATTAGCAACAGGGCCCTGTGTAACTATTAAGGAAAATCACATGGCTTAATTTTATCTTACTGGTAGAACCCTTGTATGATCGAAAATCAGGACTGGTAGAACCCTTGTATGATCGAAAATCAGGTCATATATATTTATATATATATATCCCAGTTGTATTCCACATAGGAAAATGAAAAAAGGTATATCTCAGAAAATGCCCAACAGTTTCGTCCTCCAATGGACCTCTTCTTGGAGCGTATTTTCCTTAATAAACGCTCCAAGAAGAGGTCCATTGGAGGACGAAACTGTTGGGCATTTTCTGAGATATACCTTTTTTCATTTTCCTATGTGGAATACAACTGAATTACTATATCTTCGTGCCTAAGAAGATTACCAGTACTATATATATATATATATATATATATATATATATATATATATATATATATATATATATATATATATAAAGTGGAAATGAACACATGGGAACGTGTAGTAAATACAATAAATGCTCTCTCTCTCTCTCTCTCTCTCTCTCTCTCTCTCTCTCTCTCTCTCTCTCTCTCCTCTATATGATATATATATATATATATATATATATATAGATATATATATAGATATATATATATATATATATATATATATATATATATATATATATATATATATATATATATATATATAGATATATGTATATATACATACATATATCATATACATACGTTATATATACATATAATATATATATTATATATATATATATATATATATATATATATATATATATAAATATATATATATATATAGTATATATATATATATATATATATATATATATATATATATATATATATATATATATATATATATATATATATATATATACATATAACCTCACTAACTGTAATGTTTAAGAACACCTGTTTTTTTTTCCCACCAGTCATCTACTGTATGCATCTACGTGATTTTCAACGAACGCCAGTTAGTAATCTCTTGCATGTATGGAAGCCAAATAATATGAGTGAATCTACGCTTATAAAAAAAAGGTAATGATGTCTATTATCATTATTATTACTACTTTAAAACACTTGGCCTATATAATCAAAACTGAAAAAACGTTACCTTAGCCTACAAAGAAACCTTGTAAGTGAATTTAGACTCATAATATAAAAAGCAAAAGAGATAATCTTATTTATCATTATTATTACTACTTAAAAATATTAGGCCTATATGAAACAAAATTGAAAAAAACAAAAACATTACCATAGCCTACAAAAGAAACCCTGTACGAATCAGGATCCATTTATGTGAAAAGGGCGAATTAATAATTAGAAAAATATAATACACCAACTAATATAAATAATGTACAGAATTCAAAAGCCATTATAACAACCCCACTGCGAAAGCATTTGCATTAAACTCTACTTGCTCTAGAAGGAGTGTATTGCCAATGAGCATCAACTTTTAACTAAGGTTAAACAAAGCGAGGCGGCAGTTTCAAGGAATTATCGCTCCCATTGAGTGTGCCTTGTGAGTTTATCCAGAATAGACTAATGACACTGACTCCCATCAATTTGAATATCAATGTTAATATACCGTTTTCAACTGCATCAAGTCTTCAGCCTCATTACTGAGAGAGGTTAACAACCAGTTGTGGTTCATAACACTAGAATAGACTACCAGTGCCAGTTTATTAATTTTAATACAAGACACGTGGTTATACATAGAAAAAATGTAAATATACCTTCAATAATAAATAGTATGCCCTTTCGAGTTACCGCAGATAAACCTGAGCTAACACTAATGCGGCTGTGTTCATCCACTATTCCGAAATAGGCCTATTTATGACATTACTGTGACTTTCATCCACTATTCAGAAATAGGCCTATTGATAACATTTAATGGTGCTATGTTCATCCACTATTCAAAAATAGCCTTATTTATAACATTAATGTGACTACATTCATCCACTATTCAGAAATAGGCCTAATTATAACATTACTATGGTTGTGCTCATCTAATATTCAGAAAAAAGCCTTATCATAACTTAATGTCTCTATGTTCAATCCACTATTCAGAAATAAGCCTAATTATAACATTAATGTGGTTGTGCTCATCCACTATTCAGAAATAGGCCTAATTATAAGATTATTATAGTTGTGCCCATCCACTATTCAGAAATAGGCCTATTTATAACATTAATGTGGCTATTTTCATCCACTATTCAGAAAAAAGCCTAATTATAACATTAATGTAGCTGTGTTCATCCACTATTCAGAAATAGGCCTAATATAACATTACTATAGTTGTGCTCATCCACTATTTAGAAACAAGCTTAATTATCACATTAATGTGGCTGTGTTCATCCACTATCCAGATTTAAAATTGCATAACAATCTCAACCACGTAGGCCTAATTTACCAATAGACCAGTGGTCACAATATGGCTAACATTCCCCTATAATGACAAATATACAAATTAATATTCACCTAGTCGAAGATCTTGGTATGTTTTCTTCATTCTTCATATCCATTGTGTATTGTAGGTAAAATTCCTGTATGTATAACTTCTGTGTAACCTCGTGGATACTTTATTGGTGAAATATATTATTTTTTTACGATTTAAAATAAAATTTCTATTTGTAGTCACAAGCACAAAGTTAATGAAGATTTAGGCTTATTACACACAAAACCGGAGCTGTAGATTGTTTCGTAATTGCTAACAATGAAGTTCAAATTCTCTTTAGTTAGGTAACAACCACAGGAAAATTCGGTTAATAAAAACGAAATAACTACGGTATTCGGAGAAGGTACGTAACGTCGGTCCTCACTGACAATTGTAAACAAACTGAGGACTGACAGTAGTGCATGACAGCTCCTTAAGGGGTTATTTGTCCAAGAAAACAGCAACATTCAGATGTTGCCACTTCGATAGATAACAACCAAAGGAGTCTAGGGAGTCATCGAAGCGAGACAAATGGACTCATTCCAGTTCACATTGAATGAGTCAACGGACTCGGCGTCTATCAATACTCATTACCGACTTCATTTTTAAGTTTTTCCTTGACTTATAAGGTTGCTTTTACACCGAAAGAGTCATAGAGTCATTCACTCGAGTCAAATTGACTCATTCCAGTTCACATCGAATGGTTCAATCGGAGTCCAATTGTTCATCAACACTTCAGTACTACAGCCGCAAAATTGGTCATTTCATGGCCAAATTCCACTAAATTTGGCCATTTTTTAAACTCCGTGGCAATGAAAAATCAGTTCGGCCATTTATGCAAATGCTGCACAACAGCAAAACCCTTTACTTAAGACTCTCGTCTGCAGAAAAAGAACAAGATATTCAATATCATGGAGTGCTGTTGATTCAACGGCCATGTTTCCCGTTATATTAACTATTTTAAGCTTAATTGAAGTGTTTTTTATGACATTAGCTGTTATGTTCATCTGGCAACCATGCCTCAGTACCCACACTGACTGTGTATACCCGTGACTCGCTATGACTATAGACTCATCCTACGTAAACGGTTTTATTGTAAAAAATACATTCAAATTATTACAAATAGTGTTGGTCCATGGGCGGCGATCTTAGGAGAGACAAGGCGAGTCTTACCTCTGCCCGACTACCTCGTTCGGTATAAACGACAACTCATATCCAGGTACCATCATTTTTATTTCGTTGTATTTGCTGATCGTTCATATAACGTTGCTCCGAGTTTTGTCTTAACGTTCGTGGTATATGTAGTAGTTTCCCTGTCATAGTGCTAAGCGCTTGTGTTTAACTTTAAAAGGACAAATGCATTATCTGTGTTGTGATTGTCGAAGGAATCATTAACTTTATGCTTGTAATTACGGACAAAAAGGACCTTATGTCTTGTTTGTGTGATAAAAGACACCATTAACCATGTGCTTGTGTCTTCGAGTAATTATTTTATTATCGATAAACCATAGATTTTCGTAACTCAATGTGTTGTAAGATTGACTCAACCTCGGTGGATATGGAATAGGCCTATACTGGAAACGACAACCAATTTTTCCCAACTTTGCTTACATGGAATTTATACCGAGGCGCACGAAAACAGGAATGCAGCAGTATCGGAATGCAAAGTAGGTATACACTTATCCCTTTATTTATTCGTGCTGAGCTTATATCTATTAATATGGTCTAACTACAGAAGGAACTATTGAAAAACCACTTGATTGATAAGAAACTACACCTTTAGGGAGCTTAATTATTTATTCATTTATTTTGCTTTTCTTTACAGGAAGCAAGTGAAGCAGACTTTACAGAACTGTCAATATAAAGTGATGCAGTGACCAGACACCGAAGAGATGATCAGGTAAGTCTCGATATTCAATCGGTTATGTTAGACTAAGGACAGAATTAGACTGTGGGGAGAGTTAGACTAAGGACAGAGTTAGACAAAGGGAAGAGTTAGACTAAGAGCAGAGTTGGACTAAAGACAGTTAGACTAAGGGGAGAATTAGACTAAGGGGAGAGTTAGACTAAGGATAGAGTTAGACTAAGGGTAGCGTTAGATTAAGGGAAGAGTTAGACAAAGGACAGAGTTAGGCAAAGTGAAGAGTTAGACTAAGGACAGTTAGACAAAGGGAAGAGTTAGACTAAGGGGAGAGTTAGACAAAGGGGAGAGTTAGACTAAGGGGAGCGTTAGACTAAGGGGAAAGTTAGGCTAAGGGACGAATTAGACTACGGGCAGTTAGACCAAGGACAGTTAGACAAAGGGAAGAGTTAGACTAGGGGGAGAGTTAGGCTAAGGGACGAGTTAGGCTAAGGGACGAGTTAGGCTAAGGGACCGTTAAACAAAGGGATGTGCCAGACAAAGGAAGAGTTAGACTAAGAGGAGAGTCAGACTAAGGGGAGAGTTAGAGCAAGGACAGAGTTAGACTAAGGACAGATCTCTGATTAGGAATTCTGAAGTTTTCAGAATAATGTATATATAATATATATATATATATATATATATATATATATATATATATATATAGTATATATATATATATATATACACCAGGAGTAGTATTCGGTAATAATGTTCAATAATTGTATTAATGCAAATGCTTGAAGTTTGTCACAGTGTTTGCAAATTAGAATTCACAAATGTAACATGTAATACTAGGTCGTGCCTCATCAGAGATTCGAGGTGGAGTAAGAGCCTCCCCCCTCCCCCCCCCACCCCCCCCCAACCTCTCTCTCTCTCTCTCTCTCATCTCTCTCTCTCTCTCTCTCTCTCTCTCTCTCTCTCTCTCTGCCTTTGTGGTCCATAGTTAAGCTTCTCTGGCCCCCAAATGGTACGATAATTAACTCTATTCGAATGACCATTTGCAGGTTTTCATTGCAATCATTGGGTAGCCACATCCGATGTCGTATTTGTATTAGTCGTGACGGAATGAATAACATTAAAACCAAATCGCTTTCGTTTTATGAACCAATCATGGTGACATTTATCCTCCTTTTTTTGGCGGTTTTTTTTGTTATTTTAGTCGTAATATTTTTGTCAGTTCACGTTTCGTTCAATATTTATTGCAAGGGATTAATAGGTAGCCAACTTGTTGCTCTCCAGGCTTATTTGTCATGAGATTTAATGTCCAGAATAGGGTGTTTATAATTAGGTCTATAGCCATAAAAGTGTCATACTTATGTATTTATTCTCGAATGTCAATAATTACGACGAGGGTAAGTCGTAGTAGTGACGACTGACCACGTCGTCTCGATGCGTCTGATATAACTGTTGGAAGGTGAAGTTTTAGGAACTCTGCTTTAAGTTCACCACTTCCGCCAAATAACGGAAGCTTGTTATTTCACAAACTTAGTTGGAAATTTAACATATTGTTATGCTTATACCACATGAATGGTTACTTGTGATTTTTCAGAAATAACAATTGTACTAATTTTAGACAGGATACTGTGAATTAAGGTTTTACATTAACAGAAGCACCATTCTTAAATGAAAAGTATGAAATTAGTCTAGTGAAAGGAGGTCCCCATGACCTGGGAATCACTCCAACTTCGTGGCCATAGCTTCATGTCAGGATGCCAGAAAACTTCCAATCAATCAATCAATCGTGGTCATAAGTCTCGGTCATTTTTGGTCTACTCTGGGGGATGGATAAGGTCGATGACCCATTTTGGGTCATGGTTCTATTGCCATATCAATAATCATCTGGAGGACAGGCCTCCCAAGGAACTAAGGCCTAACTGGATGTGACTACCCTTGGGTTGTAGTATTTTTTCAGTGGCGGAATTGTTTCGGAAATTATAGCCTATAGCTCTTTTCACAATTGTATCAGATTGTATTACGAATTATAAGGAATGTCCTTGAGGTATTAAGCAACTCCTCTCATATTTTGGAAATAAAGTTTTTATGAAGAATTTCCCTTTTGTTTTTGGTGGCGTTGACATTTTTTTACTGTTTCATTAGTCCTTCTCTTTGTTTCACACCTTGACTCAATCTGTAGTCTCAGTGAGTACGTCACCATGGTTACAGGGCTCCGGTTTAACTTTAGTTAAACCAGGCTATGTAGCCTAATGCAGTAGTTTACCCATCGTTCTGAATGTAATGTTTAATCTTTTCATCGGTGGATTAACGTTTTCTATTGTAAGA
>NC_061098.1:30074576-30084576 GCF_015104395.2 Macrobrachium nipponense | reverse complement strand
ATAGAGAGAGAGAGAGAGAGAGAGAGAGAGAGAGAGAGAGAGAGAGAGAGAAATAAAGGACACACAACAACAAACAAAAATATTTAGCAAAATCTAGCAATAAAAGTCAAAGATGATTTTCAAAACTTCTGACATGGAAGTGTTTACACTTCTTATAATCCTTCTTTGTGGACTTGAGTCAACATGGAGATCACCTGTTGCCTGTACCAACAGAGATGGGAAGCTACCCAAAAGATTGTTTTTTTTTTTTTTTTTTGGGGGGGGGGCGTTGCGGGTGGGGGTTGGGGAGGGGGGAGATTCTTTTGATGTTCACGTATAACCCAAACTTCAGTAGATGTAATGTTGAGTCTTTTGTTAACAAATTCGTCCAAATCATGGTTACTTTTGTTGTTTTTTTTTTCAGGAACATTATTTCCAATTTGGTTTATTTTTTTTTAATTAACATTATTGATTTTGGCCCGTCTTTGCTAACATTATTATATTGTATTTCCCTTTACCTCCTCTTACTTCTTCCTAAGAACACCTTAATTATTCTTTGGAAGCTTAAAGAATTTCAAGTCCATGTTTGACCCCTTTGGTCGGGGCTTGTTCCATAATGGAATAGATTTTCGTCTTCTGAATTAATAAGAATAATAATAATAATAATAATAATAAAATAAATTAATTAATAATAATAAAATAAATTAAACATAGGTTCAAAAACTCAAACGCCCGGGAAATATAATAAAAAGCATACCCACTATAACAGTGCCATAACAGGGCCCAGATAACCAATACCCGCATAGGAATAGTTGGAATTGACGAAGGCAGAACTTCGCAGCATAGACCAGAACACGAGGAAACATATTACTATACAAAAGTACTACACCCAAGAGCAAATACAGGACAGACTATACATTAACACGAAAGGAAGGAAGGGGGAGGGGGACTACTAAGCATAGACGACTGCGTCAACATCGAGAACAGAGCACACATACGAAAACAGTGCAAACGAGTGGCTCGTGAACGAGTGCTCAAGAGTGCATGGGAAGAAGGACTGATAAAAGTAGATGAAGACCCAGAAATATACAGAGACCGGAGAAAGACAAGCAAAACAAAGGACTGGCATAACAAACCAATGCACGGACAATGCATGAGACAGACAAAAGAACTAGCCAGCGATGACACGTTGCAATGGCTACTGAGGGGAGAGCTCAAGAAGGAAACTGAAGGAATGATAACAGCAGCACAAGATCAGGCCCTAAGAACCAGATATGACCAAAGAACGATAAATGGAAATAACATCTCTCCCATATGTAGGAAGTGCAATACGAAAAATGAAATCATAAACCAACAGAACATGCGAATGCTCCGGACACTTGCACAGAACCAGTACAAAAGAGGCATGATCCAGTAGCAAAAGCCCTCCACTGAGGCCTGTGCATGAAACACCAGCTACCTTGCAGTAACGAACACCAACCTGAAGAAGTGATAGAAAACGATTAGGCAAAGATCCTCTGGGACTATGGTATCAGAACGGATAGGGTGATACGTGCAAATAGACCAGACATGACGTTGATTGACAAAATCAAGAAGAAAGTATCAGTCATTGATGTCGCAGTACCATGGGACATCAGAGTTGAAGAGAAAGACAGGGAAAAAATGGATAAGTATCAAGACCTGAAAATAAAAATAAGAAGGATATGGGATATGCCATTGGAAATTATACCCATAATCATAGGAACACTAGGCACGATTCCAAGATCTCTGAAAAGGAATCTGGAAAAACTATAGGCTGAAGTAGCTCCAGGACTCATGGAGAAGAGTGTGATCCTAGAAACGGCGCACATAGTAAGAAAAGTGATGGACTCCTAAGGAGGCAGGATGCAACCCGGAACCCCACACTATAAATACCACCCAATCGAATTAGAGGACTGTGATAGAGCAAAAGAAAAATAAATAAATAAATAAATAAGTAAATAAATAAATAAATAAATAAATAAATAAATAAGTAAATAAATAATAATAATAGTAATGATAACAAACTGAAGGGAATGTTTCCCACATGTATTGAAAACACTTTCGTGAAGCAATTCCAAGGACGTCCATGATCGTAAAGTAAACTTATATCTTTATATTCGTCAAGGAATAGCAGAAGTAGACGACATGCTGGGTCAGATTTCTCTCTCTCTCTCTCTCTCTCCAATTCTTAATCAAGTGAAAATGAAAGACGAATGTAAATTCCACCCTCTGTTAAAAGTATGACTAAAAGAACCTCCCGTAAATTTGTGAATAATTCCATAGAACTTTTTCTGCTTCCTCTCATTTTGGGAAGTTTTTTGAGACAATATAAGTTTTTAACAAATAATCTGAATTAACTCATACTCATTGTATCGCAGTGGGTTATTAGTTGTCGATCTGAACAGAAGTTTTAGATTTGATCAACAGTTCGGAAAGATAAGATTAAAAAGAAAATGAAAACAAAAACTAATGGTTATACGTTTTCTAAAAAAAATTACACCATTCAGTTTTGAAGAGAAAAAGCGTTGGACGGGAAATGCGTCCCATAGATGCTTACGAAATCTTAAATAAAAAAAAACTTTCTAATCACTTTTTGAAAATTGGAAGGAAAAATCAAACCCTTTGTTGCATTTTGGGGGTAACGCGAATGGACATCACGCCTAATTAAAAATGAGGTTCTGGAATTGTAACTGCTGTCATGGAAAGTCTCGTATTTATCATATTAAAGGAAGGAAATGTTGTAGAGAAACGTCGACAAAAACCGAAGGCGATAAAAAAAAAGGAAAAAAAAATCAAATCGACCGTTGGATTGTTTTTTGAATGTGGGAAAATAATTTTGGAATTTTTATACAAACGTATGGATGAAAAGTAATTTCCATTTCTTAAAAAGACCCTGCATGTAATTGTTCTTGTGAATACATCTACAGGATAGATTTACAGACCTGGTGATTGTTAAGTTGACGTTTTTCCACTGAGGAAAATGAATAAAGGAAGCATGATTGCAGGTATACATTTACCAGCAACATCTTTAATTCAATTATTTTTAGCCTAAAGATACATTTGTTTTGCCAATTAATCTCTCCTCGGGCGATTTTATATTATTTCTAGTGCACCTTTGCGTTTTTTTTTTATTATTATTTTATTTTATTTATTGTATTTTCTTGGCCAAATATTACAAAACATCTTTATTTTACTTATTTTTAGCCTAGAAGATACCTTTTGTCTTTGCCAATTAATTTTCTCCTCAGGATGCTAAGAAGTTTTTATTCGCAAGGTTTTTATTTAAATATTAATAGTGAAGCTTTGGTTTTTTTTATTTTTTTTATGTATAATTTAAATTATTTTTTATTTTGCCAAATATAGTGCATATTCATTTTAATTATTCTTAGCCTAGAGATACATTTGTTTTGCCAATTAACCTCTCCTTAGGCTGCTAAAATGTCTATTCTCAAGTTTTTATATTACAGGGTGTCCATAAAGTCCCAGTACCATTCTGGGCAATATATACTCTAATGGTACTGGGACTTTATGGACACCCTGTATTTGTTAGTGAAGCTTTGAATTTTTTTTTTTTTTATTTACCTTGCTGTGTTTTCTCAGGCTTTTAAACAGTTTATTTTCAGCATCTCTGTTACCTTACTGTCCAACCTCTCCAACACCCTAGTGGATTTGCCTGACAGCCCAAAAAATTCCTAAAACTCGAATAAATCTTCGCATAGTTTTGCATAGTTTTTCCTGCATTTTCATAGCTGTAACAGTTCATTCTTTTCTTTTTCATCATGCAGGAGGTTGTCCATAAAGTCCCAGTACCATCACAAGTATCTCTTTCTCAGAAACCATATAACTTAGAGTAATGCAGTATTTTTGTAGAATGTTCTACAGTTACTCATGTTTACATTCAGAGCATCTCATTCTACAAAAAACTTCATTAATCTGTTATACGGTTTCTGAGCAATAAATACTTGTAATGGTGCTGGTACTTTATGGACACCCTCGAATTTTCAGACTTTTTTTTTATTTTTTTTTATTCCCGTTGGCATCTTGCTTCCCGATTCAATTTCCTTCCTCGCTTTGATGTTTTCCGGTTTCTGTCCTCAAGGGTATTTATATTTCCTTTTTATTTATTTATTTTCTCTTCCGTTTTCTTTCGCTCGCTCAAAGACGTCTCAGTCATTGTAAATGCTATTGTTTTCGATCTCTTATCGCTATCGGTATCATGGAAGTTTTTAATATCTGTGATTTTATCTCGTGTGGTCATTTTCTTTAAATACATCCTTCTTCTTTTGCAATGAATATAAACAGAATTTATGGAACAATTTTTCGAATTGTTAGGCTACTTCTCTGTCTTGATGAAAATTGAAACAGCAAATTCAGATACAAAAAAATAAACCAAAAACAGGAAATTCAGATAAAAAAATGAAAAAAAAATAGACCGAAAACATGAACTGAACACAAATAGATTAGGCCACTTCTGTCACACACATACCTCTTTGAAATAGAAACAACTCCAGAGCCAAAGTAGCGATGCTGTAGCGACATTTGTAGTTAGATTGGTGCTAGACTATAGTTGTAATAGGATGCCTCCAACGCATCTACTGTAAATCTACCGTCAAATTACAGGCAATAGGATGACCCGTCTCCTCCCTTTCTCTCTGTGTTTTCGAATTGCTGGTAAATTAGACCTTGGTGTGTAGTTAACTGTTTGGAATATCTTGCTTTCCAACTTAGCAAGGTGCAGTCATCCTGGCTCGCGTTTGCAAGGTTCGTGGGTCACCCGTTGCATATTGCCTTCACGTAGCCACACAGGTGTAACTAGGTATTAATTAGGGTCTACGAAGAGGTGTGGGGCTAGCAACTGCATCCCTAAAGGCGTTGAGAAACCTGGGTTGTTTTACCGCTGTGGTTCCATGATGGGAAAATTATGTGCTAGGATTTTGCATGATTAATTATATGTTAGAGATTGAAGTAAATAATGCCATTTTGTAGTTTTTTCCGGTAAATAATGGCATATTGCAGTTTTCCCACTAAGTAATATTATATTTAGCTTTTTTTTTCTATTCATGGTTATCTTGCAGTTTTTTTTTTTTCCAATAATAATATCATCTTGCATTTTTTTCCATGGAAATAATGTCATCTTGCAATTTTTCCACTAATAATGCCATATTTGCAGTTGTTTTTTTACTAAATACCCTGCAGTTTTTTCGATAAATAATGTTTATTGCAGTTTTTTCCCCCACTAATAATGTCATCGTGCAGTTTTTTTTCCATTAAACAATGTCATCTTGCAGTTTCTTTCACAAAATGTCGTTTTTCAGTGTCAATTCTTCTAATTTTTCTCCTTTATTTTTAGAATATTTTCTCATAAGATTTAAGATATAAAATAAGAATGAAACAAAACAGGAAAACATACTGTGCAACACTCCTCCTCATCATGCAACACTAAACCATGGTTCCTGCGGGGAAATCGCTTGCAACTGAGCATTATAGGGATAACAATTGGATGCAATCCGCCAGCATTGCAATTCTCACTCTAACGCAGTGGAAATTAGACTGGAAGTTGCTTTGGACAGGGAATGAGAATGATGTTTCTCGGGTACGTCATTATCTTTATGATATTGACAGTCTCTTGTTTATGTCTTTACCGTCATCCCCGACGGGCTTTGTTAAACACAGAATATATGAGAATATAGACAAAGTGTAACCTACGTCATAGCTTCTTTTAATATCAGGAGCATCAACATTGTAGCATTTCAAGTAAATAAAGATGCTAACTCAGCAGGAGCAGCAGAAGAAGAAGAAGCGAGAGAGAGAGAGAGAGAGAGAGAGAGAGAGATGGGAGAGACAAGCTCTGCTCTTGACTTCTTGAGTTTAGAAACAGCTGCATTTGAAGGCGATAGTGGTGTAAGACCAAATAGGGTTGTATTCAGTGATAAGTAGCTGCCATTTTCCCTTGTTTGGAAATAGTAAGTCGCAACATGTAGTGGCAAAACGATTAAGGGAGTTTGTCAACCTTGATTACCATCAGTGTCCTTCAGGAAGTCATTCTTTTGTCATCTCTCAGCACTAGACTCAATCGGGGCGTCAGGCTCTGTTCTGTAGTACTTAGGTCAGTTGAAATACCCGTAGATAGATCATTTGTTTATGCTGAAGTAACCGCCAAAAAGTTAAGAATGGCCGCCTGGTATCCAACAAAACAAACGAGAAAACATAATGATTAGAATGAATGCGTTCAGGAGACGCTGCTTGAATCATAGCGCCAGAAAGGAATAAAACCGCAAGGGAAATTAAGCTCAAGTGTGGGTGGGAATAACGTTCACCCTGAACAGAGTCACACGTCCCGGGTAACCGAGATTGTAAGTGCGTAGTACTAAGCTCGATAACGCAGTAAGTTCGATAACGAATTCGCATTATGGTTTCGAAATCGTGAACGTAATTAAGGACGGGGAAGGACTTGAATGAAGCAATAATGTCGGGAAATCAGAGCCTCGAGATTAACGCGGCCTAATTAACGGGGTCGGCAACGTTGAGGCAAGTATCGCGGATGCAGGTGTGCGATAATGAATGTGAATCGGGGTCTCTCTCTCTCTCTCTCTCTCTCTCTCTCTCTCTCTCATAGAAAAGAATAATGAGCAGAAAGTACGAAATAATTAATCAATAACCTCTAAACAAATTTGCAATTCCGCTTTTAAAGTGAATTTTTTAATAATAATAATAATAATAATAATAATAATAATAATAATATGTGGAGAGAATATCTTTTAATCTCCTCCCTCTCGAGAGTGCTATCGAAGACGTAAAGAGAGAGAGAGAGAGAGAGAGAGAGAGAGAGAGAGAGAGAGAGAGAGAGAGCGAGGGGGTTGGCTACCATGTATTCATTTAGACTCATTTCAACGAGGCATTATATTAAATAATGCCTCATGTATATAGTATATTAGGATTGGCATACATGAATCTCATCATACCTGAAGTTTACCAGTTGTGTGTATGTATGTATGTGTGTGTTTATGATTGTACTCTTGCGCGTGCACACACACACACGAGATCACTTCATCTACCGGTGTTCCTGTAGGCTCATCTGCATAAAAAGCACATTGATTAATCCCTTCATGAATACATATTGGTATTGTCTCGTATAAATTCCCCATATCGGCCGTACTTCAGTGATTACTTCTGGCTCCTCGGGAGATTATTGGGGCAAAAAGTAATTGCTACTTTCATCTGTTCCGTATACTTTTTTTTATCTTTTATTTTAATAGGTCCCTATCGATGGTGTTATATTTTCTCGTTCTAAAGTGAATATTACTAGAAGTTAGATCATACATGGATACACACACACATAAATATATAGAATACGAGAGGATCGTATTAACAGGTTCTTAAGGAAATTAAAAACTGACAACATTATTGATGATAAAACCTACCAAAAGCTGTATGTAACCGGTTCTCCCTTCTTATCTAAAATTCATAAAGATGGAATTCCTTTAAGACCTATTTTATGGCAGCGTATAATAGCCCTTCTTTTTCTTTTTCGAAATATCTGGTTTCTCTCCTTAACGAGTATACTTCAAGTCATTTCATTTTAAAGAATGGTTATGAATTTCAAAACCAAATCATTAGTCAGGATGGTGACCTGTATATGCCAAGCTTTGATGTTGAAGTCTCTATTTACGAATGTTCCATTAAACGAGACTGTAGAGATTATTTTAAACAAGGTTTTCCCAGATGACAATTTTACATTTCAATGGTTTTACTAGGTCTTTTTTTTAAACAACTTCTAGAACTTGCTGTGCAAGATTCTTGTTTATTTTTAATCAAAAATTGTACTCTCAGGTAGATTGTGTTGCTATGGGTTCTCCATTAGGACCTTTATTACCAAATTTTTTATGTCTTTTTTAGAACAAAAATTTTTAGATTGTTGTCCGTCGTCTTTTTAAACCATTGTTTTACAGAAGGTATGCAGACGTATAAGGCTCTTAGATACTCGTCCAGTTGGGCCATATTTCATAAGGAGATTGAATTTTTACTACTTTCTTTCAACAAAATTCATTTCCCAAGGATCTAGTTTTTTAGAATCATCAACAAACTTTTAACTTAATTATTTTCATCCATACCACACCGGTTTTTAATGTTCCGAAAAAACTTATGTATGCTTCAACCCCTTATATTTTTAACTCCAAATTTTCACATAAACTGAAACAAATTATTGAAACTGAAATACCGTGCATTAATTTAAACATTGAAATCAAATAATCCCAGTAAAATTGGCTCTTTGTTTGGCTTCAAGGACCGTCTGCAGCCCTTCATGAGATCCATAGTGGTCTATAAGTTTACATGCCCAGAATGTCCTGGTACTTATATTGGATCAACGAAAAGGTACGGAGGAAAGATTGAGCAGACCAGAACATTCAAATATAAAAAATCATGCTATCAATTGTAAAAATTGATGGTCAAGAAAGTTTTTAGCCACTTTACCATATTAGGGTATTCTACAAGGATGCAGATTATCTGACTACCTTAGGAGTCATTATATATTAAAGAATCGTTCAATCGTTAAACGGTGGCTGCTCCTCTGCCAACTATATCTGGCATAGTCGTCTTGGGAGGGTTTGTGTTCCTTCCTTGGTCATTCTATCTTCTTCCTTTGTACCTGAGGGTTGGTGTAACAGCAGTTGTTCTTTTTACTTGCTTCTTATTTTAGTCTTTTAATATTTTTAATTGTAATTTTAAGAATCCTGTGTATTTTTAGTATTGTTAATGTTACTATTTTGTAATTTTTCAGACCGATGATGCACATTTGTCATGTGCGAAACGTTTCTTAATGAATAAATCTTTTAAAACATCCATGTGTCTTCGGCATTCCTGAATATATATAGATATATATATATATAATATATATATTATATATATATATATATAATATAGGTATATAATATATATATATAATATATATACTATATATATATATATGAAGTAATAATAGTCCACACTTATGTAAAAATGTGTATTAAAAATACATAAAAGACGGGAGCTTTCGTCTACTTGATCGGTAGACCTCATCAGCCGTACTGATTTTTCCTTTTCAAAAAAATCTATACACAAAAGTTACGAAGGACAGGCAGGACTCTGGAAACCGTCCCCAAGGGAGATAACAACCAAAACAAACTATCTCCATCAAATTATTCGTCGTTCAAATGTCTGGCCAAAAGACGAGCCGATCGTCGTGGTTGAACTACCTCCAATGTTGTGTTCGGCTGTTCCCTCGTCCAAATCGAAATAAAATAATTCAGTTGCCAGACACACGTTAGAGTTAGGGCATGTAATTGACTGGGAAGGAGCGAGAGTAATTTTACAAAGATAATAACGTAAGTAGACGCAGAGTAGTTGAAGGGGCTCTTATTAATGTTTTAAACGTGTTTGACTTTAACAAATCATTTACCCAAGAGGATACATTTTTAAATTATTTGGTTCTTAAAACTGTAAATATTAGTACAGACGTTGTTTGCACCACTCCTACTGCCCAGGTTGTCTCTCTTTCTCCTGCCCAGGCATTGGAAGGAAGAACCCCCATTGCAGGTGCCGATGCAGAAGATTTGGACGAGGGAACAGCCGAACACACAGAGGAGGTAGTTCAACCACGACGATCGGCTCGTCTTTTGGCCAGACATTTGAACGAGGGAATAACTGATGGAGATAGTTTGTTTTGGTTGTTATCTCCCTTGGGGACGGTTCCAGAGTCCTGCCTGTCCTTCGTAACTTTTTTTGTATAGATTTTTGAAAAGGAAAAATCAGTACGGCTGATGAGGTCTACTGATCAAGTAGACGAAAGCTCCCGTCTTTTATGTATTTTTAATACACATTTTTACATAAGTGTGGACTATTATTACTTCAGATATTCCAGTCACGTTATGGTGATTTTTTGAGATATATATATATATATATATATATATATATATATATATATATATATATATATATATATATATATATATATATATATATA
>NC_061098.1:30060651-30069076 GCF_015104395.2 Macrobrachium nipponense | reverse complement strand
ATAAAGAGAGAGAGAGAGAGAGAGAGAGAGGGCACATAACGAAAATAAATATTTTATATTTTGGAAAAGCTAGATATAAAAGTGAAATAGAGAGAGAGAGAGAGAGAGAGAGAGAGAGAGAGAGAGAGAGAGAGAGAGAGAGAGAGAGAGAGATAGGACACACAACAAAAAATATTTAGCAAAATCTAGCAATAAAAGCCAAAGATGGTGATTTTCAAAACTTCTGACATGGAAGTGTTTACACTTCTAATATTCCTTCTTTGTTGACTTGAGTCAACATGGAGATCACCTGTTGCCTGTACCAACAGAAATGGGAAGCTACCCAAAAGATTGTTTTTCTTTGGGGGGCGAGGAGATTCTTTTGATGTTCACATATAACCCAAACTTCAGTAGATGTAGCGGAGAGTCTCTTGTTAATAAATTTGTGAAAATCATGGTTACTTTATTCTTTTTTTTTTAAACATTATTACCAAATTTGATATTTTAGGAACATTATTGCCAATTTTTTTTTTATTAACATTATTGATTTTGCTCGTCTTTGCTAACATTACTTGTATTGTATTTCCCTTTACTTCCTCTTACTTCTTCCTAATGAACACCTTAATATTCTTTGGAAGCTTAAAGAATTTCAAGTCAGTGGCCCCTTTGGTGGGCTTGTTCCATATGGGTAGGTTTCGTCTTCAGAATAATAATAGATATAATAATAATAATAATAATAATAATAATAATTAATAATTAATAATAATAATAATGAATAATAATTAATAAACTGAAGGGAATGTTTCCCACGTGTATTGAAAACACTTTCTTGAAGTAATTCCAAGGACGTCCATGATTGTAAAGTAAACTTATATTTTTATATTCGTCAAGGAATAGCTGAAGTAGATCTCTCTCTCTCTCTCTCTCTCTCTCTCTCTCTCTCTCTCTCTCTCTCTCTCTCTCTCCAATTCTTAATCAAGTGAAAATGAAAGTCGAATGTAAATTCCACCCTCTGTTAAAGGTATGACTAAAAGAACCTCCCGTAAATTTGTGAATAATTTCATATAACTTTTTCTGCTTCCTCTCATTTTGGAAAGTATTTTAAGGCAATTTAAGTAAAAAAAAAAAAAAAAAAAAAAAAAGCAACTTGACTCATACCCATTTTATCACAGGGTTATTAGTTGTCGATCTGAACAGAAGTTTTAAATTTTATCAACAGTTCGAAAAGATAAAATTAAAAAGAAAATGAAAACAAAAACTAATGGTTATACGTTTTCTAAAAAAAAATTACACCATTCAATTTTGAAGAGAAAAAGCTTTAGACGGGAAATGCGTCCCATAGATGCTTACGAAATCTTTAATGAAAAAAAAAAAAAAATGTCTGATGACTTTTTGGAAATTGGAAGGAAAAATCAAACCCCTTGTTGCATTTGGGGGAAACGCGAATGGAAATCACGCTAAATTAAAAAATGAGGCTCTGGAATTGTAACTGCTATCATGGAAAGTCTCGTGTTTATCATATTAGAGGAAATGTTATAGAGAAACGTAGACAAAAACCTAAGGCGACACCAAAAAAAAAAAAAAAATCCAACTCGACCGATGGATTGTTTTTTGAATGTGGGAAAATAATTTTAGAATTTTTATGTAAACGTATGGATGAAAGGAACTTTCCATTTCTTAGAAAGACCGTTCACGTAATTGTTCGTGTGAATACATCTACAAAATAGATTTACATGCCTGGTGCTTGTAAAGGAAGCATGATTGCAGGTCTACATTTACCAGCAACATCTTTATTTTGATTATTTTTAGCTTAGAGATACATTTGTTTTGCCAATTAATCTCTCCTCAGTCGATTTTATATTATTTCTTGTGTAGCTTTGCGTTTTTTTTTATATTTTTTAAATTATTTTTATTTATTTATTTTTTGTTTGCCAAATATTAAACATCTTTATTTTACTTATTTTCAGCCTAGCGATAGTTTTGTTTTACTAATTAATTTCTCCTCAGGCTGCTAAAAAGTTTATTCTCAAGTTTTTATATTATTTTTAGTGAAGCTTTGGGTTTTTTTAAATCTTATTTTATTTTTTATTTATGCTGCCAAATATAAAGCATCTTTATTTTAATTATTCTTAGCCTAGAGATACATTTGTTTTGTCAATTAACCTCTCCTTAGGCTGCCAAAATGTCTATTCTCAAGTTTTTGTATTACAGGGTGTCCATAAAGTCCCAGTACTCTTCTGGCAAAAACAATACTTGTAATGGTACTGGGACTTTATGGACAACCTGTATTTTTTAGTGAAGCTAAAATGTTCAAGTTACTCAAGTTTACATTCAGAGCACTTCATTCTACAAAAAAAAAAAAAAAAAAAAAAAAAAAAAAAATGCATTAATCTATGCTATACGGTTTCTGAGCAATAAATGCTTGTAATGGTACTGGGACTTTATGGACACCCTTGTATTTTAAGGCTATTTATTCCCGTTGGCATCTTGCTTCCCGATTCAATTTCCTTCCTCGCTTTGATTTTTTCTGGTTTCTTTCCTCAAAGGTATTTATATTTCCTTTTTATTTGATATATTTTCCTTCCGTTTTCTTTCGTTCGCTCAAAGACGTTGTCAGTCATTGTAAAAGCTATTGTTTTCGATCTCTTATCGCTTTCGGTATCATGGAAGTTTTTAATATCTGTGATTTTATCTCGTGCGGTCATTTTCTTTGAATACCTCCTTCTTCTTTCGCAATGAATATAAGCAGAATTTATGGAACATTTTTCGACTTGTTAGGCTACTTCTCTGTCTTGATGAAAATTGAAACAGGAAATTTAGATGCAAAAAAATAAATAAAAAACAGGAAATTTAGATTTAAAAAAAAAATTAACCAAAAACATGAACTGAACAAAAACAGATTAGGCCACTTTTGTCACGCACATACCTTTTTGAAACAGAAACTCTGAGCCAATGTAGCGATGCTGTAGCGACATTTGTAGTTAAATTGGTGCTAGACAGTAGTTGTAATAGCATGCCTCCAACGCATCTACTGTAGATCTACCGTCAAATTACAGGCAATAAGATGACCGGTCTCCTCCTCTTCTCTCTGTGTTTTCGAATTGCTGGTAAATTAGACCTTGGTTTGTAGTTACCTGTTTGGAATATCTTGAAGCCGTCCATCTTTGCAAGGTGCAGTATCCTGGCTCATGTTTGCAAGGTTCGTGGGTCACCCGCTGCCTATTGCCTTCATGTAGCCCCACAGGTGTCACTAGGTATTAAGTAGGGTCTGCGAAGAGGAGTGGGGATAGCAACTGCATCCCTAAAGGCGTTGAGAAACCGGGTTGCTTTACTGTTATTGTTCCATGATGGAAAAATTATGTGTTAAGATTTTGCAAAATTGTTTGAATGTTAGAGAATGAAGTAAATAATGCCATCTTGTAGTATATCCCAGTAAATGGTGGCATATTGCATTTTCATTAAGATAAATGTAAATATGCTCATCTACAATTTTTCCCACTAAATAATGCAATCTTTCAGTTTTTTACTGAATATCATGCAGTTTTTTTTCCACTAAATGATATTTATTGCAGTTTTTGTCCACTAAATAATGTTATCTTGCAGTTTTTTTTTTCACTAAATGTTGCTTCTCGGTGGCAATTCTAATTTTTTCTATTTTGTTTAGAAAATTTTCCCATAAGACTAAAGATATAACACAAGAATGAAACAGGAAACATACTGTGCAACACTCCTCCTCATCATTGCAACACTAACCAAGATTCCTGCGGGGAAATCGCTTGCAACTGAAGTATTTTGAGGGATAACAATTGCATGCAATCCGCCAGCATTGCAATTCTCCCTCTAACGCAGTCGAAATTAGACTGGGAAGTTGATTTGGACACAGAATGAGAATTATGTTTTTCGGGTGCGTCATTATCTTTATGATATTGACAGTCTCTTGTTAATGTCTCTACCGTCATCCCCGACGGGCTTGTGTTAAACACACCGCTAAGGTGGACACATCAATTTCGAAAGAATTAACGCAGAATATATGAGAATAAAGACAAAATGTTAACGTACCGTCATAGCTTCTTTTAATATCAGGAGCATCAACATCGTAGCATTTCAAGTAAATAAAGATGCTGACTCAGCAGAAGAAGAAGAAGAAGAAGAAGAAGAAGAAGAGAGACAGAGAGAGAGAGAGAGAGAGAGAGAGAGAGTAGCAATCTTTGCTCCTGACTTCTTGAGTCTAGTCTAGAGGAAGCAACATTTGAAGGCGATAGTGGTGTAAGACCAAATAGGGTTTTATTCAGTGATATGTCGCAAAACGATTAAGGGAGTTTGTCAACCTCTGTTACCATCAGTGTCCTTCAGGAAATCATTCTTTTGTCAACTCTTAGCACTAGACTCAATTGGGCGTCAGGCTCTGTTCTGTAGTACTTAGGTCAGTTGAAATACCCGTGGATAGATCATTTGTTTATGCTGAAATAACCAACAAGTTAAGAAGCCTCCTGGTATCCAGCAAACAAACGAGAAAACATAATGATTAGAATGAACTGTGTTGAGGAGACGCTGCTTGAATCATAGCGCCAGAAAGGAATAAAACCGCAAGGGAAATTAAGCTTTAGTGCAAGTAGGAATAACGTTCACCCTGAACGAGTCGCACGTCCCGGGTAACCAAGATTGTATGTGCGTAGTACTAAGCTCGATAACGTAGTAAGTTCGATAACGAATTCGCACTATGGTTTCGAAATCGTGAACGTAATTAAGGACGGGGAAGGACTTGAATGAAGCAATAATGTCGGGAAATCAGAGCCTCGAGATTAACGCGGCCTAATTAACGGGGTCGGCAACGATATGAGGCAAGTATCGCGGATGCAGGTATACGATAATGAACGTGAATCGGGTCTCTCTCTCTCTCTCATAGAAAAGAATAATGAGCAGAAAGTACGAATTAACTAACCAATAGCCTCTGAACAAAGTTGCAATTCCGCTTTTCAAGTGAAAAAATTGTAAATGATAATAATAATAATAATAATAATAATAATAATAATAATAATAATAATAATTATTATTATTATTATTATTATTATATTATTATTATTATTGGAGAGAATATATAATCCTCTCTCTCGTGCTATCGAAGACGTAAAGAGAGAGAGAGGGGGGGGGGGGGGGGTGGGGGGGGGGGGCGGGCGGGTGGTGGCTACTACTATACATTTACACTCATTTCAACAAGGCATTATATTAAATAATGCCTCATGTATATAGTAGTATATTAGGGTTGGCATACATGAATATCATAATACTTGAAGTTTACCAGTTGTATGTGCGTGTTTGTGTACTATCTGTGTGCGCGTATGTGTGTGTTTGTGACTGTGCTCTTGCGTGCGCGCACACAAACGCCATCACTTCATCTACCGGTGTTCCTGTAGGCTCATCTGCATAAAAAGCACATTGATTAATCCCTTCATGAATACATATTAGTATTGTCTCGTATAAATTCCCCATATCGCCCTCCTTCCTTGATTACTTCTGGCTCCTCGGGAGATTACTGGGGCAAAAAGTAATTGCTGCTTTCGTCTGTTCAGTATACTTTTTTTTTATCTTTTTTTTAATAGGTCCCTACCGATGGTGTTATTTTTTTCTCGTTCTAAAGTGAATATTACAAGAAGTTAGATCATACATAGATACACACACATACATATATATAATACGAGAGGATTATATTAACAGGTTCTTAAGGAAATTAAAACTGGCAATATTATTGATGATAAAACCTACCAAAAGCTGTATGTAACCGGTTCTTCCTTCAGTATTTTGTATGGGCTACCAAAAATTCATAAAGATGGAGTTCCTATAAGATCTATTATGGCAGCGTATAATAGTCCTTCTTTTTCTTTTTCGAAATATCCGGTTTCTCTCCTTAACGAGTATACCTCAAGTCATTTTATTTTAAAGAATGGTTATGAATTTCAAAACCAAATCATTAGTCAGGATGGTGACCTGTATATGCCAAGCTTTGATGTTGAGTCTCTATTTACGAATGTTCCCTTAAACGAGACTGTAGAGATTATTTTAAACAAGGTATTCCCAGATGGCAATTTTACATTTCATGGTTTTACTAGGTCTCTTTTTAAACAACTTCTAGAACTTGCTGTGCAAGATTCTATGTTTATTTTTAACCAAAAATTGTACTCTCAGGTAGATTGTGTTGCTATGGGTTCTCCATTAGGACCTTTATTTGCAATTTTTTTTATGTCTTTTTTAGATTGTTGTCCGTCGTCTTTTAAACCATTGTTTTACAGAAGATATGCAGACGATACCTTTGTTCTTTTTAAGTATCAGTGGCAGGCCACCCAGTTTTTAGATTTTCTTAATCAGCAACACCGTAACATTAATTTTGCTATGGAACTGGAGAAAGATAATTGTTTACCGATTTTAGATGTTTTAATCACGAGAGTTAATTCTGTTTTAACTACTGCCGTTTACAGAAAGAAAAGTTATACCGGTCTTGCAAATAATTTCTACAGTGCTTGCCAAACCAGTTTTAAATTGAATACCATCTATTCTTTAGTGTATAGGGCTCTTAGATACTCGTCCAGTTGGGCCATATTTCATAAGGAGATTGAATTTTTAACTACTCTCTTTCAACAAAATTCATTTCCCAAGGATATAGTTTTTAGAATCGTCAAAAAACTTTTAACTAATTATTTTCATCCTACCACACCGGTTTTTAATGTTCCGAAAAAACGTATGAATGCTTCAATCCCTTCTATTTCTAACTCCAAATTTTCACATAAACTTAAACAAATTATTGAAACTGAAATACTGTGTATTAATTTAAAATTGAAATCAAATAATCACAGTAAAACTGGCTCCTTGTTTGGCTTCAAGGACCATCTGCAGCCCTTCATGAGATCCAATGTGGTCTATAAGTTTACATGCCCAGGTTGTCCTGGTACTTATATTGGATCAACGAAAAGGTACGGGGCAAAGAACACAACATTCAAATATAAAAAATCATGCTATCAATTGTAAAATTGAGGTCAAGAAGTAGCACTTTACCATATTAGGGTATTCTAAGGATGCAGATTATCTGACTACCTTAGAGTCATAAAAGAATCGTACAATCGTTAAACGGTGGCTGCTCCTCTGCCCAACTATATCTGGCATAGTCGTCTTTGGAGGTTTGTGTTCCTTCCTTGGTCATTCTATCTTCTTCCTTTTTACCTGAAGGTTGGTGTAACAGCAGTTGTTTTTACTTTGCTTCTTTTTTTAGTCTTTTGATGTTTTTAATTGGCATTTTAAGAATCCTGTGTATTTTTAGCATTTTTAATGTTATTATTTTGTCATTTTTCAGACTGATGATGCACATTGTCATGTGCGAAACGTTTCTTAATGAATAAATCTTCTTTTAAAACATCCATGTATCTTCGGCATTCCTGAATTGATATATATAATATATATATATATATATATATATATTATATATATGTGTGTGTGTGTGTGTGTGCATATATAAAATATATATATATATATATATATATATATATTATATATATATATATATATATATTATTATATATATTATTAGACCTATTATATATGTGTGTTGTTGTGTGTGTGTGTGCATACATAAATATTTATTATATATATTATAATATATATTAATATTATATTATTATATATATATATATTATATATATAGGGTGAGCCCCTATATATATATTACTACTATATATACTAATATATATATATATATATATATATATATATATATATATATATATAGGAGGTAGGCCTACACTTGTATAGTATTCCTGAAAGATCAATTACCTGCAGAGATTACTACAGTGTTAAAAAAAATTGACAAAATCCATGACGAAGAAGACCTCGCAGACCAACGGTAAGAAAAAAAAAAAAGGATAAAGTGTTTCGTTCGATCACGGAATGACAAAAGTTTTGATGAAACCAACTGCGCCCCCGCCCACGTACGCCCACGAAGAGGCAAACGGCGTGCTCGGGAAGGTTCCGGTGAACCCCGTTTTACGGAACAAAGATGTGAAACCTTGATAGTGATGCGTCTTCTTCTTCTTGGAATTTTACACGAGAAACTGGAGCTCTCTTGGAAAGTTTTTAGTGGTTTCGTGAAGATAACAAAAGGAATTTGGCATTGATTAGCAAGATATGTATAATATATATCTTGTATCATTCTCGAGCCATCAAATTGTTTATTAAAAACTCCACTTTAGCTGATAAATCAAGTCTTGAAGAATCCAATAGGTAACCCTAGTAAAAAGTATATTGAGGAATAACATTGGTTCCTAGCGATAGACCAGGGAGGGCCAATAGCCATGGCGATAAGACCTGGAAGCACTAGTGGGATCATGGAGATAGACAGAAGAGGGCCAAGAGCCATGGAAGATAGACAGGGCAGGACTATAAGAGCGCCAATTGAGGATCA
>NC_061098.1:30040651-30055651 GCF_015104395.2 Macrobrachium nipponense | reverse complement strand
TTAAAGATACAGGAATGCTAGGATAGGATACTTATTATTTATTTATTTGAATAAAAATATGAAAAAAATAATGTGCATGTTAAACAGTACAGAAAAATTATTCCTCATAAAATATAGCGTATTTATTTTAATTTTCGTTGGTGAAACAACGCTCTATTTGACTGTAGATTTTAATATGTGCCCCGAGTAAGCAGGAGGTCAGAATAAGCCTTGTTAATAGTGTAATTGATTACGCGTTTAGTAAAAAAGTGAGCTTTTGAAATTGTGTTAACGCCCGACATTTAGGAGGGAAAAAGATATGTAGTTTATTGGATCCTTTATTATTTCTTCCAGCAACTTTATCAAGCAAACGCTGACAGGTACATGAATTATTAAGCTCCTCTGTGTTCCCCAGCGCATAAATTTCGGAAGATGAATAACTCGAGGGAATTCTGAAGTCGCCAAATTTAATTAAGTCGAGCTCTCCACTTTGCCTCCCCTTTCAAGCAATTATCAATTTAACTAATTTAATCAGTCGCTTTACTTATCCAATGTCATCTATTTCCATTTGTGTTGTGCGTTTAATTTAATCATTGGCAATGCTGCTACGACTGACTGAAAGGGTGTCGTCCGCTCTTCAGGAGTTTGTAATTCTGAATTGATTGGCTGATTATGTCTAATAAAACTGGCGGCACAACATCTGGGTTATTGAAGCCATAGTGAATTTAAATAGAAAACTAAAAATGAGCAAGTTTATAAAGAATTTCATATAAAAATATCTAGAAAAATAATATGCATACAATCAAGCTGTAATGAATTTGAATAGAAAACTATAATTAATTTTAAAAACATTTCACATAGGGATATCTAGAAATATATATGTATACAATCCAGCAGTAGTACATTTTAATAGAAAATTAAAAATAAATTTTAAAAGACTCATATAAAAATATCTAGAAATATATAAGAATATAATGATATTTGTTCACATATATGACCGATACTTACATGTGCTTGATTATGTAATTATAACTGTGGAGACAAGGAGAGAGAGAGAGAGAGAGAGAGAGAGAGAGAGAGAGAGAGAGAGGCAAAGGAGGGTAGTACGTCAAACCCTTTTCCCTTTGTAGGAGATAAAAATAACCTCTCTCTCTCTCTCTCTCTCTCTCTCTCTCTCTCTCTCTCTCTCTCCCTCATCGTTATTCCATTTAATCTTTAATACCTCTCGCTCTCTCTATTTCTCTCTCTCATCATTATTAAATCTAATCTCTCTCTCTCTCTCTCTCTCTCTCTCTCATCGCTATTGCATTTAATCTTCAAAATCTGTGTGTGTACACCTCTCATCATTATTGCATTTAATCTCTCTCTCTCTCTCTCTCTCTCTCTCATATCTTATTGCATTTAATATCTCTCTCATCGTTATTCCATTTAACCTTTAACATTTATCGCTCTCTCTCTCTATCTCTCTCTCTCTCTCATCTTTATTACACCTAATCTTTAACATCCTTCGCTCTCTATCTCTCTCTCATCGTTATTAAATCTAATCTCTCTCTCTCTCTCTCTCTCTCTCTCTCTCTCTCTCTCTCTCTCTACATCGTTATGACATTTAATCACTAAATTAAATTCACGACAGGTAGGCGTTTCATTTTTGGCTCTTTTTCTTTCTTTCTGTCCCACAGTTGCATTTGCATCGAAGGCCTCCAACCCAGTTTCATCTCCCTCGAATATTCATTACAAACAAATCAAACACAGAGGCTCGATGACAATAATTACCTGCTCTTTGCATTTCCGCTCTCTTCCTCTGTTTTCCAACGTTTCTGGCGGGAATGGCTGACCAAATAGCAGAAGAGGAATAGTAAGTGGTTTTGGAAAGCTGTTTATATCATTCTCTCTATTTAATAATAATAATATTGGCTGACAAAATAGCAGAGGAGTAAGTGTTGCAGGGGAGCTATTTATATCTACCTTCTATGCTAATAAAATCCGAGTGGATCTTTCTTGTTTGTCCGCCCCGGGTTGGGAGCGGGATAGGTAGGTGACTGGGAGGGTAGGGGAGGCGTGACACCACATCCACCCTCCTCATCCAAACTTGTTTGTCTGCCATATATATATATATATATATATATATATATATATCATATATATATATATATATATATATATATATATATATATATATATACAGAGAGAGAGAGAGAACGTGGGTGGCTACAGTTCGTGTTTCCTGTATACGGTTGCAGAAGTATATGAAACAAATTTCATTAAAACAGCATTTAAGCATGGTCCTAAATGCTCTTGTTCTTGCAAGTTCGTTACCGCCTAGATAAAAGCCTTTAATCCAATTCACAGAGAGAGAGAGAGAGAGAGACGAGAGAGAGAGAGAGGTCCGTCCATCAGCGTAATTGGTTAGTATTATTTGATAACACGAATCTTTGAATTAATTACTTCCTTTCGGTAACATATATGAAAACATATCAATTCCGAGGCAAAGCGAATTAGATATTACGGGACATTTGTAGCTTAATGCGCCATAATATATAATATATATATATAATATATATATATATATATATATATATATATATATATGTATGGTATGTATATATATATTCTATTTAATTATATTTGAATAAGAACATTGTCCCTTCTTTACCTCGTGTCTATTCCTGTCCGAATTTGTTTCCCTAATCGACCAAGATCCTTCCTAAGTCGTCCTGAACCTTCTCATTATCGGTTATCACAAATTGCAAAATAATCCCCTCATGGCGGTTGATTTTTTTCCCTTCAGAGAATAAACAACAACAAAATTCCTTTCGCATTGTGTCGGATTTTTTTGTCTTGATAAAGAAAAAATAAACGAAGTTTTGAAAAGGGATTACTCGAAATTGCCTCACGTGAAGGTTCTAAAAACATCTTTGGGCCGAATTTCGATTAGTATAACAATTCTGGCTTTTTATTTATTTATTTATTTATTTTGCATGCAGGCATAAATTGCGCTCAAGTTATGATTAGAGTTTATTTTTTTATAAGATTGGAAAGGATAACCCCAGTTCTCTCTCTCTCTCTCTCTCTTTCTGGATATTAAGCAGGTTGCATATTTATGTGATATTAATATCAACATAAAGTTAATTACTATTTTTGTCAAGCTTTTTTATTCTTAGTAATACAATCTCCTTTGTTTCTACGTCATACTTAATTCGTTTTTAGACTTGAATTCTCACCTAAATTTTTCAGTTTTTTTTAATACTTTTTTTATTTAGGACTAAATTACAACACTAAGCTGCCCTCTGGTAGCCATTAGCACAATAAAGGAACTGCAAATATCTCTCTCTCTCTCTCTCTCTCTCAAAGAGAAAACTCTTCGTAATTACAGGCAAGACATCTAGGAGCCATAAAAGCATTAAGTGTTTGAATTCGGTTTCTTAACCATCTGCTCATGCTGAATAAATTCATGTGTTCCCTATCTTGCAGGCGAGGTCTCTCTCTCTCTCTTTCTTTCTCTCTCTCTTTCTTTCTCTCTCTCTTTCTCTCTTAATGGGACACTTGTTATACAGTCTCCCCGTCAGCTGTATTCAAGACGCTGGCTCCAATGGCGAACGTGTTCTTCTGTTTTTTTCATTTTCTGAAGTTATTCTTTTTTATTTTCTTTTTTTATTGCTAAGAATATTAACTGAACTGCTTTTGGTTTAATGCCAGTTCCATTATTTTTGGGGCCACTTGATTTTAAGGTTATTTTTGGTCGTTTCTTTCATTTTTTTTTTTAATATTGGCAATAATTGTTTTCTTAAATTATGTTTTCAGTTCTGTATTATCAAGAATATTAACTGAACTGCTTTTATTCCTTGATGCAGTTTTCGTTATCTTTCGAACTACTTGATTTTAAGGTTATTTTTTTTCGTTTGCTCTATTAATTTTTAAAAAATAATGGCAATAATAGTTTCTATGCTTCATGTCTGAAATTTAAATAAGATTGTTTAAAAAAAAATCAGAGAATCTTGTGAATCAATTCCTGAGGAAAATGGACAAAGAAATACGATCGTAAAAATAAAAAAATAAGTTTTCGTAAATAACTCTTGTAGGAATGACGTCTCGTAATAGCGTTTAAATTTCCAAGAACGTTATCGTCTAAGAGCGTATTTGGAATTCTGCTTAAGAGTTAGTATAAAGCTTTATTATTATTATTATTATTATTATTATTATTTTTTAATCTTGTCAGGAGGAAGAAATAAAGAAGATTTTGGCCTTTTTCATAGATGTGATTTATGAGTGAAGACCTATCTGTCTGTCTGCCTGTCTGTCTATCTGTTTGTCTGTCTGTCTGTCTGTCTGTAGGCAGCTAGTATCGTTTTCACTCCTCTAACATTCAGCTCTCTCTCTCTCTCTCTCTCTCTCTCTCTCTCTCTCTCTCTCATGTATCTGGCCTTAGAGTTAATTATCTTGTCATCGCCTGTCAACCATCAGAGCCATACAGTACTGAAATTATCCCAGGATTTCAAATAGTCTTTGAAACTGACCTTTGACCTCGAACGTTATGTCAAGGTCAGAATTATTTAATGGAAAATTACCACGAAAAACCCCCCCCCCCACCCCCCCCCCCCCCCCCCCCCTCCCCCATGACGTCTACCTACCGAGTATTCATTACAATAACAATATTCCCCGCTGCCGAATAATCGATACGCATTAATGACAAGAAAATAAATATAATAGGCGGTTTCGTAAGCTTAAATTGATTGATGGAGTGATATCGCTGTGGCGTATTGTCTCCGCGTGATTAATCTGGATAGGGATAACTATTCAATGGACTGATCTCTGTTTATCCGGTTTTGATCCAAATGAATTTCCATGAATAGCGTCTATTGGTCTTGTTGTGCTGATCGTCTGATATAGAGAGAATATTGAAGGGTAAGATTTTATATGCGAAAAAAATTCTTTATATTATTGCTCTTAAAAGCTCCCCCGGCCGCATCACACACACTCTCTCTCTCTCTCTCTCTCTTCCTTCTCTCTCTCCTCTCTCTCTTCTCCATTATAAGCATTTTGCTATTTGCTTCATTTGATTTCTTTAATTAATTCAAGCTCTTCAATCTCATTGAACATTTGCCTTTATTGTTTTTCATTTGAATTTAATCCCCGGCGGCATCAACACACTCTCTCTCTCTCTTTTGCTTTCTTTCTCTCCTTCTCTCTCTCTTCTTTCATTTAAGCAAATGCTTATGCGGTTTCATTGATCTAATATTCAGCTCTCTCAATCTCATGAAACATTTGCTATTGTTTTCATTGATTTCATAATCAAGACTCTCTCTCTCTCTCGCGCGCGCGCTTAATCGAGTTTTCTGTGCAGCCTCTACATCGTATAATCGATGCGGTTTCGGTATAATGCTGTATGAACCGCGGCCCACGTATCTTTAACCACTTCCCGGTGGTAGCCTGTCCTATATCGTTGCCAGACGCAGGATCATGGCTTACTTTATCCTTGAAATGAAATAAAAACTACAGAGGCTAGCTTTTAAGATCTGAGGGCGGACGGACAAATAGTGATCTAAGTAGTTTCCTTTTACAGAAAACTAAAATTATAATGAATTATTAATTAACTTCATCAGAATTATAAGGGCAGATTTCTGAGGAGACTGAAGCCCGTTTTTGAATCACTTATTATAATTAACTTTGTTTTGAAGTATAATAATTCTTTCTTTGTAATTAGTTGAATGCTCGTTATTGAAATAATAACATGTCTGGGAATGATTTACCGTGTCCTAAATATATCTAACGTGATAATTACCTGTACATTGAAAAATTTAATTACTAGTGTTGTCACTGTGGATAATACTGTCTACTTGGTATCTGTTTTGATTTTACCAGAGTAATAGTAATTTATATGAGTAATTGTTATCCTGTTCGATAGTGTATATATATATTTACATATATGTGTGTGCATAATATGTTATATATATATATATATATATATATATATATATATATATATATATATTATATATATATATGTATATATATTTGTGTGTGTGTGTGTGTGTGTCTGTGTGTGTGTGTGTATGTATGGCTTAGAAGCTTAATTATTTATTTGTACTGAAAACTTCGATAATCGTAGAACTTGAAATGCAATTCAGAGTTAAGAAAATAATAATAATACAAAAAAAAGTTAAAGCAATATGATAAAACGCCTTCTGTTGTGCCTGAAAGAAAAAACGATCAAATTGATCGGGAGATGGTATTGGCTTCGAAGAAGGCTACCATAGTATTGGAGAAATCCGGTCCCAAGTGCTTTCAATAATCGAAGCCATTTACACATACAAATATATTGTGCCATGGGCACAACATTGCTCAATATTGAACGTGCAGGATTTGTGTATGTGATGTATATTGTTTTTCTCAGGAATCCTAAACTGACAGTACCAACAGGTTTAGTGCGAGAATCGTGTACTGTTGAAACACCGACTATGATATATCTCCAATTTTCTCTCTCTCTCTCTCTCTCTCTCTCTCTCTCTCTCTCTCTCTCTCTCTCTCTCTCTCTCTCTCTCTCCTGTTCGTTAAGTTCCCATTTCGTTCTTCATTCTCTCTCTCTCTCTAAGGCCAAGTATTTTTAAAAAGTATTCAATGAATGCATTATACAAGTGATGACCTCATAAAATATCAGAAAAAAATATTTGCCCACTAAATATGTTGTCCTTGCCTTCAGGAAATGTCCTCTCTCTCTCTCTCTCTCTCTCTCTCTCTCTCTCTCAAAGAATTCTGAATATTTATATGAATAAGTATTCTTAAAAAGTATCCAAGTGTTGAAGAGATGACTTCATAATATTTCAGAAAATTTAAGAGAAAAAAAAGGCCTTCACCACTAAATAAAATAAAATGTGCTCGCCTTATGGCAATATCGTCTCATTTCCAGTGAAAGTGGAAGTTCAGTCGTGCAATATTTAGGAAATGACTGTCGTCGTTTGAAGTAGTTGCCAAAAAAAAAAAAAAAAAAAAAAAAAAACCAAAAAAAAAAAAAAAAAAAAAAAAAAAAACGCCATGAATATGGAGATAGCTGTCCGGGGAGCGAAATATTATTGGGAAAAAGAGGGCTCATTGTTCTTGTAATATTCAACGTATGTTGAGTCACTATCATTATATATTCGTGACTCACTATCATAATACATTCGTAATTAAATATCATTATACATCTCTGATTCAAGATCATACATTCATAATTTATTATTATTATACATTCCTGAGTCATTATCATTATATATTCGTGATTCAATATAATTATACATTCGTGAGTCATTATCATTATACATTCGTGATTCAAGATCATGATACATTCGTGATCAAATCATTATACATTCGTGATTCAAGATCATGATACATTCGTAATTCAGTATCATTATACATTCGTGAGTCATTATCAATATATATTCGTGATTCACTATCATTATACATTCGTGATTCAAATCATTATACATTTGTGATTCAAGATCATGACACATTCGTAATTCAGTATTATTATGCATTTGTGATTCAATATCATTACACATTCATGATTCACTATCATTATATATTCATGATTCACTATCATTATACATTCGTGATTCAATATCATTGTACATCTGTGATTCAAGATCATGATACGTACATTCGTGATGCAGTATTATGATTCATCCATGATTCAGTATCATCATACGTTCGTGATTCAGTGTCACGATACACCCGAGATTCAGTATCATGATACATCCATGATTCAATATCATTATAGTACACTTGTGATTCATACATCACTATACAGTCGTGATTCAAGATCATTTATATTCGTTGTCTCAGAATGAGACCCTCTGATAATAGCTCTCTCTCCCTCTCTCTCTCTCAGTCGTATATCGGCCGTAGCCATAATTGAGAGCAGCGTCCTCTCTGTTATGTAAAGTAGCTGTCTGCTTTGTCACTTTCATTTGCATATCATTAAGGAGGAAGAATTTTGATAGATTTTTCCACCTGTGCATTTGCTTTATTCAGGCCTCAGTTTTCAGATCATTCTTTTAAAAGCTTCATCGTTAGTTTATCTTATCTTATTTTTGAGTTGCAGGTGACGTCAGTGTTACCGCTTTCGTAGTTAGTAATTGGTTCCACATTGGCGACAGCGGGGGAGCGAACTCAGGCTACCAGATCGATAGGCGAGTACGCAACCCACCCGTCCAGGGAAGAACTTATTCTCGAGATGAATATATTCTGAAGTAAGGACATTTATCCTAAATTGCTTTTGACAATCTTAATTGATATTATACGTCACATTCTCTCACAACACCGAAGGAATTCTCCATTCAATATGCGACCATTATTATTCATCACTTTCCCATCATAGAGCTTTCTTTTATTTCCTTTCTGTCGTCTCGTGGGAACTCCCCCCGCCCACCCACCCCCTACCCCAAATCACGACGGCTGATTCATGGTCTCATAAATCCGGGTTGGTTCCTGGTCTCCCGAAAATGAGGTGCTGGCCCACTCATATTAACTTTCCGACAGATTGGAATTATGCCGATTGGAAAATACGAATGGAAATAGTCCTAGTTTAGTCTGATTCCTTTTATTTACTTGTGTTGTTTTATATTTTTTCTTATTTCTGGGAATAAAAATAGTCATAATTCAGTCTCATTCCTTTTATTTACTCTTATTATTTTATATTTTTTCTTATTTCTGAGAATAAAGATAGTCATAGTTCAGCCTGATTCCTTTTATTTACTCATATGATTTGATATTTTTCTTATTTCCATTTTCCTTTATAAACCGTAGGGGAGTAGTGCCATCGGTACACCTTACGTGACTGACTGTAGGCGTTACTTAACGGTGTTGTCAGCTTCAATTCTGACCTTAGCAGCCCCTACTGCTTCTTGAGCCTTTTAATTTAACTCTATAAACTCTGCCTTACTTCACCCTAATTCTCTAACTTCTCTAACTATTCGTCGTACAACTGAGAAGTTTTCTCCCAAGTCCTCCTTCAGTTCCTAAATTAGTCAATATCATTATCTATGCAGACTAATATAGAATTCTCTGTTAGATCATATACTTCAAAGGAAGCTCGGACTGAGGGTTTGCGAAATACTCTCTCTCTCTCTCTCTCTCTCTCTCTCTCTCTCTCTCTCTCTCTGCTTTCCCCTTTAGTAACTTGCTACATATGACAGTCAGTTAATGCATATAGTTTAGCATGGAAAACCAAAACTCTTTCTATTTTACGTAAAAGTAAATAAAGTTAGCTCTCTCTCTCTCTCTCTCTCTCTCTCATTTCATTTGAGTAACTCACTACATATGACAGTTGATGCATATAGTATAGCATGGAAAATAGAACACTTTCTATTTAACGAAAGAGAAAATAAAATAATTCTTGGTGGCTTCGGTTGGCTGATATTGCGTTAATGGATTCTCGTCAGAAAGGAAAAAAAATAATTGGGGGGAAAAAACGTGCAAGAGGGAAGGCAAAAAAACCAGGGGAAAAAACTAAAGTTTTAGTAGAATTGGTTTTAACGTTTTTTACCCGCTTTTATATTCTATGCAGAGACACGTGCGGAATTTTATTGCAATTTTTTTTTATAATGAAAAGTAAAAGCAATATAAAAGTTTTGGATTTGAAAATAATCGAACAGTAAATGTAATCGGTAACAATATCACTCACCCATATGTACGCGCAAATAACATACAGTGCGCCTCGAGCGATGAACTGTAGACATTACTTCATTAAGGTTCTTTGCAGCATCCCTTGGGCCCCTAGAGGGCAACCCCTATCATTCCTCTTACTATACCTCCGTTAACATTCCCTTTCGTCCATCGCACTCTCCACCCTCTCCTAATAATAGTTTCTTAGCGCAATTCAGTTTCCGTTTCAGCGCTGATTGGCCTCGTGGGTCCCAGTGCTTGGCCTATAAATTTTATAGTCCATTTCATTCCGCAGAAGAATATAAATGATTGGATTAGCGCGTTCACGTAATAGCAGAATAAATCTGTCTCATATTTATCCTTGAAAATTCTTTTGAAATTCCCTTTTGTCATGCAGTAATTATGCCGTAAAGGGAGTTTTCAGTCATTTATAAGAATAATTTTCATATTCAGCTTAAAAAGGATTATATAAACAATTATGTGTACTCCTAATGACGGCCCTAATATATGCTGGTCCGCTGGTATGGTGGGTAGCGTCGTGACATGCAGCTCGGATGAGAAAATCACTGGCTTTATATCATGATCAGTTACTACCGCAGTGTGGGTGGGCTCTGCGGCAGGAGGTTGAAACCGACATTCTTTGCTTGTTCCATGTGAATGGGTTCCAGATACTGGAATGATAATGATAAAGTAAATATCAATATGAACATTATGCACTAAAGCCAGGATTGTATTCTCCGATGTTTACTAAAACATTCAGAAGGTCTTTTTCTGATACCTGGAGATGCTTTCACTTGGTCATAACCTCGATTTCTTTTTTTAATTCCTTGAATTCCTCTTTCAATCTTCGTGCAGGTCGACTTTCCAGTTTCCTTTTCCAGTTCCCCTGTAGCTTCGTCTAATGAAGATGCATCTGTTGGGGATGTTTCTTGGTTGAATTCCAGCAATTCCAGCGACTACGGCCTTTCATCGCTATATTCAGAATCCTTCTCATTCCAGAAGTGTTTCCATTCCAGTATTCATGAATAGGGGTAGCGTCTCAGTGGCGTGGTCGGTATGGTATTGGCCTGCCACCTTCCCGGTGGCCGCGAGTTCGATTCTCGGGCATTCCAGTGAGGGGTGAGAGATGTGTATTTCTGGTGATAGAAGTCCAATCTCGACGTGGTTCGGAATCACGTAAAAGCCGTTGGCCCCGTTGCTGGATAACCACTGCTTCTATGCAACATACAAACACCATACAAACAAGCAAACAAACAAACAAACGAATGGTGGTGAATTAATTACGCAAATATAAAACTTTCAAGGTTAAAGACGCTTCGGATGCTGTATATTGAAAGTGATTCCTAAAAATCATGAAAATTGATGATAACCATCTTCTATTGCATATGGGACGTTATAAATTTGATATTGAATGGATAATCAATAGAAAAAAAATGACGAAAATTTACAATAATAATTTTGAGTTACGAGAAAAATGCTTATATTGCATATAGGACGCTATCAATTTGATATTGAATGGCTAATCAGGAGACAAAAAATTATGACAATTTATAATAATAATTTTAAGTTATGAGAAAAATTAAATTCCTGAGATATAAGTCATCCATTTATAAGTATGGATTTTGCAGCGGCAAAACAAGTGTCCTTTATCTCGACTATTTCGAGGGTATCGAACATCCTTCCCAGAGCCAATATCCTATTCCATTCAGCCCCAACTTCCTGTCCTTCAGTGGCAACATTGGCATATTATCAGAGCCTGAGTAAGGCGCTGGATGTGTGTTTGTTTGTATGGTGTTTTTACGTTGCATGGAACCAGTGGTTATTCAGCAACAGGACCAACGGCTTTACGTGACTTCCGAACCACGTCGAGAGTGAACTTCTATCGCCAGAAATACACATCTCTCACTCCTATATGGAATGACCGAGAATCGAACCCGCGACCACCGAGGTGAGAAGCAAACACCAAACCAACCACGCCACTGAAGGCGCGCCGGGTATGTGTTTACAGTGAAGCCTTTCCAATTTTATTTCCATTGGACGGTTTCCAGTTGATGTTATTCACTTTCATTCAGTTTTTGGGGTATTTTCATTTTCATTTTTTCGCGAATGAAGAAGGATGATATTTTTGCTTTTTTTCTGTCCACTCCATAAAAAGATGAATTAATATACGAATACGAAAGATAATTTTTCGATTTTTTTATAAGGACTTAAATATATATATAGTATATATATATATCATATATATATATATATATATATATATATATATATATATATATAGAGAGAGAGAGAGAGGAGAGAGAGAGAGAGAGAGAGAGAGAGAGAGAGACTCTCTTCTCCCCTTTCCAAACCAAAAGGGATTAAAGTACCAAGCACATACTTCAGTACAGAGGCCAACATAGGCCCATAAAATGATTTCATTAAATGAAAAAGCCCAAATTATCCCTTTATGGGAAACCTGCTTTGCAAGCTCACGGACGTATTTGCTTGCAAAGCCATTTCAAGTTCTAATTATGATTTTGATAATACAGTGTTCGCGAATTACTCATAATTATTTGATGAGTATCACATTTAATTTACTGGAGTTCCAGGTAATATCAATAATTCCTACATTTTACCACTGAAATCAACAGATTTAGTGGCTGAATTTTAAATATATCTAAACTCATGGTAATAGGTTATCACTGCCAACAGCATACGATTACAAATGGCATTTGATATCCTTCCTTCGAGTATTCGTTTGCATCGATATTCCATTGTTTACACGCTCGTCTTTTGTCTTTTGCTGTATTCTGGTAACTGACTTGACTGTTGTCGTCTCGAGTTCTTTCGTTTTCCTCCAGTGCAGTGTGGTGTGTCTCCTTTTAACGTTTTTTTTTTTTTTTTTTTTTTTTTTAACTAGATTTCGTTAAATCTCTCTCTTTCTAAGTATAAATATAAAAAAGATAGTATATACAAAAAAAATGTTAGTTTAACTGTCATTTAATTTTATCAATGAAAGCATCGGCTTAAGGAAAATAAATTCATTAAAAAAGAACCACCACTTTTTCTAGTCAACAGCCGATGGAAGTTCCACTTCCACCGTTTCTAATTCATTCAGTTTGGAATCGGACGAGAAACGTTAACCGGTCTCTACCTTGTATCACTTGTTTTTCTTGTTTTTTTCTCTAATTTGTGCATTTGCGTTCGACGTTCGTTGCTGGGATGAATGAAAAATACTTTGCAAGCTCCGAATGTCATGATTGGACGTCCTTTTTTATCTCCGCTGTCCAAAAACTGACCATATTTGACTTATTTTTGTGACCTAATGATTCAACACCCAGATACCTGTCAATCTATGTTCTCAAAGACTAGGAGTTCCTACTTGAGGTTATAATATCCATCAAGATGAAATCATTCAATTGGTCAAGACCTTCTGCCTTCACCGAATTCGGCAAGTGCATAATTTTGTTAGTTTTGTTGATTTTGTTAATTTGTTTTCGGTAAATACTGACTGAATTTCCCCTGATATGGTCTTGTTTTGGGATCGTATCGGGCATAATAGCCCGATTTCACTTCCACGAGACGTCGTATTATAGCCTGATTTCACTTCCACGAGACGTCGTATTATAGCCTGATTTCACTTCCACGAGACGTCACCTTATAGCCTGATTTCACTTCCACGAGACGTCACCTTATAGCCTGATTTCACTTCCGCGAGACGTTGCCTTATAGCCTGATTTCACTTCCGCGAGACGCGTTATAGCCTGATTTCACTTCCGCGAGACGTCGCCTTATAGCCTGATTTCACTTCCGCGAGACGTCGCCTTATAGCCTGATTTCACTTCCACGAGACGTCGCGTTATAGCCTGATTTCACTTCCGCGAGACGTCGCGTTATAGCCTGATTTCACTTCCGCGAGACGTCGCCTTATAGCCTGATTTCACTTGCGCGAGACGTCGCCTTATAGCCTGATTTCACTTCCACGAGGGGTCGCATCATTGCCTAGGTGTAGGACAGTTCAAGCTCATGGTAGGCTAGGCTATATGTTGTATATATATGTGCATTATATAGGGCAACTTTTTTGCTGTGAAGATTGTTCGTAATTGCTAACATAATATGAGGGTCAGCATAGGCTACATAATCAAGTTAAATCTGTTGACTGGCTTGGTTTTCCGACGCCTAATTACTGATGACCCATGACCCCAGGTCAAAATAACCGTTGCTTATACTTTTTTATTAATTTTTTTGAAATGGCACTAATGTTTATGGTAGGCAGTTAAGAATACAATATTTACAGCTCATGAAAAATTATTTACTCCTTTGTTTAGCGTACTTCTTATACGTTAAGTTTTCTAAAAACTAGTTTTTAATCAATAGTTGATTACTGCGTAGCACACCAGTGCTTACAGTTCCATTTAGACAAAACTTTAAATAAACGACATCCAAGCGAATTTTTAAACCAGATGCAGATCGATGTATGAAAATAAAAATAAATTTTAACATTTAAATAGATAGCAAATGTTGGCTTTCGTGCTTTGTGATAATTCCAGGGACCGTCTTAACCTTTTATTTCAAGTACTGATGCTGGCAGATAATTCCGAAGGAAATTGGTACTACTATTTTTAAGCATTAGACTATAAAAACTTTAACTCAAGCCAGTAAAACCTTTAACCCCTAAAATTCGTACCGAGATTCCGCGGGAAATCGTTCATTCTTTCATTTCTCTCAGTTTTGGCTTTTATTTCACTCGGAATTACTTTTAGACTTAAGAAACGACTGGTTCACTTTCCAGTCTGGTAGACGCAAACTGCTCCAAAATAGCATAAGGCCGTTCGGCACGTCAGCCGTTGTCGTACAACGCATGATATCAATGATTTTAACCTCTGCGAAATATGCATATGGATGAACGTCCAACGTGGAAATATGTATTCAGGTGAGCCATTTCTCATGAACGCTGCTTCCTTCTGTTGGTTAAATGATTTTGTTTGGAGAAGTGCTCTTCCGCGTCTGTGGTATTCACGTTTTCTTTAAGGGGGGAAAACCCTGTCAGTGGTATTCCCGTTTTCTTTATGGGGAAAAGTTTACCTATATCGTTCGGTCTTCGCGTGAGGAATTTTACTAGTTGTATCTTGCTTTTTGACTAACCATTTTTTTTATATGGTATGAACTTGTAGTGAGAATGTCTATCTCTCTCTCTCTCTCATTAATGTTATATTACCAGCTATCACCACATTAATTTCCAGTACACTCTCTTCTCTCTCTCTCTCTTTCCTTAAGGGAAGTGTCAAGGAAAAGGGATTACCTGGCTTAGCCCCTAATAGAAGCCCTCGAACCCATTCTCTCTGCTTCTCTACTCTCCTCTCCCTCTCTCCTCTCTCTCTCTCCTCCTCCTCTCCCCGG
>NC_061098.1:30022959-30040151 GCF_015104395.2 Macrobrachium nipponense | reverse complement strand
AGTTAATTATCTTGTCATCGCCTGTCAACCATCAGAGCCATACAGTACTGAAATTATCCCAGGATTTCTAAAAGTCTTTGAAACTGACCTGTGACCTCGAACGTATGTCAAGGTCAGAATTATTTCATGGAAATTACCACGAAGCCCCCCCCCCCCCACCCCCACCCCCACCCCCATGACGTCTACCTACCGAGTATTCATCCGAGTATTCATTACAATAACAATATTCCCCACTCCGAATAATCGATAGGCATTAATGACCAGAAAATAAATATAATAGGCGGTTTCGTCCGCTTAAATTGATTGATGGAGTGATATCGTTGTGGCGTATTGTCTACGCGTGATTAATCTGGATGGGGATAACTATTCAATGGACTGATCTCTGTTTATCCGGTTTTGATCCAAATGAATTCCCATGAATAGCGTCTATTGGTCCTGTTGTGCTGATCGTCTGATATAGAGAGAATATTGAAGGGTAATAGTTTTTTATGTGAAAAAATTTCTTTATATTATTGCTCTTAAAAGCTCCCCCGGCCCCATCGCTCTCTCTCTCTCTCTCTCTCTCTCTCTCTCTCTCTCTCTCTCTCTCATTAAGCATTTGCTATTCTTTTCATTTATCTAATAATCAGTCTCTCTCTCTCTCTCTCTCTCTCTCTCTCATTAAGCATTTGCTATTCTTTTCATTTATCTAATGATCAAGTCTCTCTCTCTCTCATCTCTCTCGTCTCTCTCTCTCTCTCTCTCTCATTAAGCATTTGCTATTCTTTTCATTTATCTAATAATCAAGTCTCTCTCTCTCTCTCTCTCTCCTCTCTCTCTCTCTCTCTCTCTCTCTCTCTCTCATTATGCATTTGCTATTGTTTTCATTGATTGAATAATCAAGTCTCTCTCTCTCTCTCACAGTCGTATATCGCCGTATCCATAATTGAAAACAGCGTCGTTTTTATATGTAAGTAGCTGTCTGCTTTTTCACTTTCATTTGCATATCATTAAGGAGGAAGAATTTTGATAGATTTTTCCACCTGTGCATTTGCTTTATTCAGGCCTCAGTTTTCAGATAATTTTTTAAAAATTTCATCATTAGTTTATCTTATTTTATTTTTGAGTTGCAGGTGACGTCAGTGTTACCTCTTTCGTAGTTAGTAATTGGTTCCGCATTGGCGACAGCTGGGAGCGAATTCAGGCTACCAGATCGATAGAAGAATACGCAACCCACCCGTCCAGGGAGGAACTTATTCTCGAGATGAATATATTCTGAAGTAAGAACATTTATCCTAAATTGCTTTAGACAATTTTATTGATATTATACTTTACGATCTCTCACACCACCGAAGGAATTCTCCATTCAATATGCGACCATTATTATTCATCACTTTCCCATCAAAGAGCTTTCTTTTATTTCCTTTCTGTCGTCTCGTGGGAAACCCCGCCCCCCTCCCCCCCAATCACGACGGCTGATTCATGGTCTCATAAATCCGGTTTGGTTCCTGGTCTCTCCCGAAAATGAGGTGCTGGCCCACTCATATTAACTTTCCGACAGATTGGAATTATGCCGATTGGAAAATGCGAATGGAAATAGTCCTAGTTTAGTCTGATTCCTTTTATTTATTCGTTTTAATTTTATATTTTTCCTTATGAGAGCAAAGATAGTCCTATTTCAGTCTGATTCCTTTTATTTACTCTGTTATTTGATATTTTTCTTATTTTTATTTTCCTTTAAATAGTCTGGGGAGCAGTGCCATCGGCGCATCTTACGTGGCGCACAGTAGACAATAATAAAGGCTGTTGTCAGCTTCACTTCTGATCCTAGCTGCACCTACTGATTTTTGAGCATTTTAATTTAATCCCATACACTCTTCCTTCCTTCAACCTTCCTGTTCAACCTCTCTAACGATTCGTTGTGAAACTGAGAGGTTTTCTCCCAAGTTCTCCTTCAGTTCCTAAATTAGTCTATATTGTTATCTATGCAGATTAACAGAGATATGTGAAATATTATTTAAGCAATTTCAATGCAATGAATGTATTACTCTGCTAATCAGTAACACAATAGCCAATCTATAGATTCTCTGTCAAATGGTATACTTCAAAGGAATCTCGGAAGGAAGGTTTGCGAAATACTCTCTCTCTCTCTCTCTCTGCTTTCCCCTTTAGTAACTTGCTACATATGACAGTCAGTTAACGCATATAGTTTAGCATGGAAAGCAGAACACTTTATTTAACGTAAGAGAAAATAAAGTTAGCTCTCTCTCTCTCTCATTTCATTTGAGTAACTCACTACATATGACAGTTGATGCATATAGTATAGCATGGAAAATAGAACACTTTCTATTTAACGAAAGAGAAAATAAAATAATTCTTGGTGGCTTCGGTTGGCTGATATTGCGTTAATGGATTCTCGTCAGAAAGGAAAAAAAATAATTGGGGGGTAAAAACGTGCAAGAGGGAAGAAAAAAAAAAAAAAACCAAGGGAAAAAACTAAAGTTTTAGTAGAATTGGTTTTCAGGTTTTTTTCCCGCTTTTATATTCTATGCAGAGACACGTGCGGAATTTTATTGCATTTTTTTTAATGACAAGTAAAAGCAATATCAAAAAAAGTTTTGGATTTGAAAATAATCGAACGGTAAAAGCAATCGGTAACAATATTACTCCCCATATGTACGCGCAAATAACATACAGTGCGCCTCGCGCGATGCACTGTAGACATTACTTGACATTGCTTAATTAAGGTTCTTTGCAGCTTACCTCCGTTAATATTCCCTTTCTTCCATCGTACTCTCCACCCTCCCCTAATAATAGTTTCATAGTGCAATTCAGTTTCCGTTTCAGCGCTGATTGACCTCGTGGGTTCAGTGCTTGGCCTATGGACTAAATTTTATAGTCCATTTCATTCCACAGAGAAATATAAATGATTGGATGAGCGTGTTCAACGTAACAGCAAAATAAATCTGTTTCATATTTATCCTTGAAAATTCTTTTGAAATTCCCTTTTGTCATAGCAGTAATTATGCCGTAAAGGGAGTTTTCAGTCATTTATAAGACTTATTTTCATATTCCGCTTAAAAAGGATCATATAAACAATTATGTGTCCTCCTAATGACGGCCCTAATATATGCTGGTCCGCTGGTATGGTCGGTAGCGTCGTGACATGCAGCTCGGATGTCGCGGGGGTCCCCCCCCCCCCCCCCCACCCCCCCCCCCCCCCCAACCCCCCCAACCAAACCGCCCGATGAGAAAATCACTGGCTTTATATCATGATCAGTTACTGCCGCAGTGTGGGCTCTGCGGCAGGAGGTTGAAACCGACATTCTTTGCTTGTTCCATGTGAATGGGTTCCAGCTACTGGAATGATAATGATAAAGGAAATATTAATATGAACATTACGTACTAAAACCAGGGATATATTCTCCGATGCTTACTAAAACATTCAGAGGGTCTTTTTCTGATACCTGGAGACGCTTTCACTTGGTCATAACCTCAACTTTTTTTTTTTTAATTCCTTGAATTCCTCTTTCAATCTTCGTACAGGTCGACTTTCCAGTTCCCCTGTAGCTTCGTCTAATGAAGACGCATCTGACCGGGGATGTTTCGTGGTTGAATTCCAGCAATTCCAGCGACTACGGCCTTTCATCGCTATATTCAGAAGTGTTTCCATTCCAGTGTTCACGAATAAGGGTAGCGCCTCAGTGGCGTGGTCGGTATGGTCTTGGCCTGCCACCTTCTCGGTGGCCGCGAGTTCGATTCTCGGGCATTCCAGTGAGGGGTGAGAGATGTGTATTTCTGGTGATAGAAGTTCACTCTCGACGTGGTTCGGAATCACGTAAAAGCCGTTGGTCCCGTTGCTGGATAACCACTGCTTCTATGCAACGTACAAATACCATACAAACAAACAAACAAACGAATGGTGGTGAATTAATTACGCAAATTTAAATCTTTCAAGGTTAAAGACGCTTCGGATGCTGTATATTGAAAGTGATTCCTAAAAATTATGAAAATTGATTGATAACCATCTTCTATTGCATATGGCACGTTATTAATTTGATATTGAAAGGCTAATCAAGAGACAACAAAATTATGACAATTTATAATAATTTTAAGTTATGAGAAAAATTAAATTTCTGAGATATAAGTAATTCATTTATAAGTATGGATTTTGCAGCGGCAAAACAGGTGTCCTTTATCTCGACTATTTCAAGGGCATCGAACATCCTTCCCAGAGCCAATATCCTATTCCATTCAGACGCAAGTTCCTGTCCTTCAGTGGCAGACATTAGCATATTATCAAGGCCTGAGTAAGGCGCCGGTATGTGTTTGCAGTGAGGTGGGAGAGGGGGGGGGGGGGTGGCTTTCCTTTTCGCAATGAAGAAGGATGATATCTGTCCACTCCGTAGAAAGATGAAAGGATTTTCGACCTGTTTTTTTTTTATAAACTTAAAATATATGTATATATGTATATATATATGTATATATATATATATATATATATATATATATATATATATATATATATATATGTATATATATATATATATATATATCATATATATATATATATATATATATATATATATATATATATAGAGAGAGAGAGAGAGAGAGAGAGAGAGAGAGAGAGAGAGAGAGAGAGAGAGAGAGAGAGAGAGAGAGAGAGAGACTCCCTTCTCCCTTTCCAAACCAAAATGGATTAAAGTACCAAGCACATACTTCAGTACAGAGGCCAACATATAGGCCCATAAAACGATTTCAATAAATAAAAAAAGCCCAAATCATCCCTTATTGGAAACCTGCTTTGCAAGCTCACGGACGTATTTGCTTACAAAGTCATTTCAAGTTCTATTTCTGATTTTGATAATACAGTGTTCGCGAATAACTCATAATTATTTGATAGTTATCACATTTAATTTACTGGAGTTCCAGGTAATATCAAGTATTCCTACATTTTACCACTGGAATCAACAGATTTAGTGGCTGAATTCTAAATATATCTAAACTCAAGGTAATAGGTTATCACTGCCAACAGTATACGATTACATATGGCATTTGATATCCCTCCTTCGAGTATTCGTTTCCATTGATATTCCATTGTTTACACGCTCGTCTTTTGTCTTTTTTTGTATTCTGGTAACTAATTTGACTGTTGTCGTCTCTTTGTTAACGTTTTTTTTAAACTAGACTTCGTAAAATCTCTCTCTTTCTAAGTATAAATATAAAAAAGATAGTATATCAAAGAAATTGTTAGTTTAACTGTCATTTAATTTTATCAATGAAGGCATCGGCGGAAGGAAAATAAATTCATTAAAAAAGAACCACCACTTTTTCTAGTCAACAGCCGATGGAAGTTCCACTTCCACCGTTTCTAATTCATTCAGTTTGGAGTCGGACGAGAGACGTTAACCGGTCTCTACCTTGTGTCACTTGTTTTTCTTGTTTTTTCTCTAATTTGTGCATTTGCGCACGGAGATCATTGCTGGGATAAACGAAAAATACTTTATAAGCTCCGAATGTCATGATTGGACGTCCATTTTTCTCTCCATTCGTCCGAAAACTGACCATATTTGACTTGTTTTTGTGAGCTAATGATTCAATACCCAGATATCTGTTAATCTATGTCCTCAAAGGCTACTTCCTACTGGAGGTTATAATATCCATCAAGATGAAATCATTCAATTGATCAAGACCTTCCTCCACCGAATTCGGCAAGTGCATAATTTTGTTGATTTTCTTTCGGTAGATACAGATTCATATGGTCTTGTTTTGGGATCGTAGCAGGCATAATAGCCGGATTTCACATACACAAGACGTTGTATTATATAAAGCCTGATTTCACTTTCACGAGACGTCGCATCATAGCCTGGGTGTAGGACAGTTCAAGCTCATGCATATAGGCTATAATGTATGTATATACATTATTATGGAAGGACAGGGTGACAAGGATATAGCCGGTCATCAGGTAATAGTACATTTATTGCCGACGCGTTTCGTAACACATAGTTTACATCATCAAGGCTAAAAGAGAAACAACAACACAATTAAAAATACATGAAACATAACTTTGACTTTAAGAGTCTCAATAATATACAAAAAAAACATACATAAAATGAAAGCAATTTAAAAAGCACCTGCTAGACTAAAAAGTTGAAGACTGAGTGATTCGGAGAGAAGGGAGAAAGCAGCAAAGAAAGGCCGGTTCAACCCAGATACAAAACCTGTACAGAGGAAGTGTGTGAAGTTCAACTTGGGCACTAACTGCTTAATAAACAACGACTCTAATATAAGCAGTTCGTGTAAACGGCTTGTTTGGCCCAAGACAGAGAAATCAGTATAATTGATGGTGGTTTTACAAATTTTTGCATGATTTCTGATATTTGAAAATTCTGGATTGGACACTCTGCAGCCAGTACGATGACTTACACCATTATGTGAATCAGCTCTGACTTTTAGCAATCGTTTAGTCGAACCCACGTAAGTCCCCAAATCACATCTGGGGCAAGTATATTTATTACGACTGGACGATTGCAATATTGGGCAGAGTCTGTCTTTAAATTTGAAAAAGTGATCTTATTGTAATTTTAAGGGGATTTTTTGGAATTAATATAACTTGCAACATATTAAATTGTTTTTTCAATTGCAGACTTGAGATTCCTTCTAAATTTGTCGTCTTGGATGTATGGAATACTGGCATATAGTTTCTTTCGTGGAACAGTGCTTATGGAAGGGGAGTCCGATAATTTCTTATTTAGAAAATTCTTGCAATGTTTGAAGAAAACATGTGAGGGAAACCAGTTATCGGAAAAATATTTACACAGGAACAATATTTCTTTATGATACAAATCCCAGGAAGAGGTTAGAGTGTAAGCTCGATGGAGGCAAGGTAAAAAATTGAATTAAGTTTTAAAATTATAAAAACAAGCACTATAACAAAAGTTTGAACCCAGACCGGAGAACGTTTTTTTTTTCTAAAAACGGAAGTGTTAAAACTATCACCACTGCGAAACACTAAACATCCAAAAATGGTAATCGATCATTTTTCCTCTCTCTCTAATGTAAACTTGATATTAGGATGCAATTCATTGATGTATGAGAGAAATTGATCAGCATGGAAAGCTGATTTGAAAAGAACAACAAAGGTGTCATCGACAAACCTTTTATACACAAGAGTAAAAACCAAGGGGGCAATTTTCCAACATGTCCTCCTCCAGGGAGCACATGAAAATGTTGGAAAACGTGGGACCAAGAGGTGATCCCATTGCCATTCGTCAACCTGTTTATACAGATGATCATTAAAAATAAAGGCAGTGTCCAGCACTGCTAATTGCAACAATTTCTTAAAAAGACAACGATCATATTTAAAATAAGTGTCATTAGGTTCAATAAAAATTTATCTAAAATAACCTCGATTGTTTCTTCTACTGGGACATTTGTAAATAAAGATTCAACATCGTAACTGGTCATATATAAGTCAGAGTCTTGACATAAATATACCTTGAAAAACTCCGAAGAATTCAAATCATATATTTTATGTCAAGACTCTGACTTATATATGACCAGTTACGATGTTGAATCTTTATTTACAAATGTCCCAGTAGAAGAAACAATCGAGGTTATTTTAGATAAAATTTTAGTGAACCTAATGACACTTATTTTAACTATGATCGTTGCCTTTTTAAGAAATTGTTGCAATTAGCAGTGCTGGACACTGCCTTTATTTTTAATGATCATCTGTATAAACAGGTTGACGGAATGGCAATGGGATCACCTCTTGGTCCCACGTTTTCCAACATTTTCATGTGCTCCCTGGAGGAGGACATGTTGGAAAATTGCCCCCTTGGTTTTTATCCTCTTGTGTATAAAAGGTTTGTCGATGACACCTTTGTTCTTTTCAAATCAGCTTTCCATGCTGATCAATTTCTCTCATACATCAATGAATTGCATCCTAATATCAAGTTTACATTAGAGAGAGAGGAAAAGAAAATGATCGATTACCATTTTTTGGATGTTTTAGTGTTTCGCAGTGGTGATAGTTTTAACACTTCCGTTTTTAGAAAAAAGACGTTCTCCGGTCTGGGTTCAAACTTTTATAGTGCTTGTTTTATAATTTTAAACTTAATTCAATTTTTACCTTGCTCCATCGAGCTTACACTCTAACCTCTTCCTGGGATTTGTATCATAAAGAAATATTGTTCCTGTGTAAATATTTTTCCGATAACTGGTTTCCCTCACATGTTTCTTTCAAACATTGCAAGAATTTTCTAAATAAGAAATTATCGGACTCCCCTTCCATAAGCACTGTTCCACGAAAGAAACTATATGCCAGTATTCCATACATCCAAGACGACAAATTTAGAAGGAATCTCAAGTCTGCAATTGAAAAACAATTTAATATGTTGCAAGTTATATTAATTCCAAAAAATCCCCTTACAATAAGATCACTTTTTTTCAAATTTAAAGACAGACTCTGCCCAATATTGCAATCGTCAGTCGTATATAATATACTTGCCCCAGATGTGATTTGGGGACTTACGTGGGTTCGACTAAACGATTGCTAAAAGTCAGAGCTGATTCACATAATGGTGTAAGTCATCGTACTGGCTGCAGGAGTGTCCAATCCAGAATTTCAAATATCAGAATCATGCAAAAATTTGTAAAACCACCATCAATTATACTGATTTCTCTGTCTTGGCCAAACAAGCCGTTTACACGAACTGCTTATATTAGAGTCGTTGTTTATTAAGCAGTTAGTGCCCAAGTTGAACTCACACACTTCCTCTGTACAGTTGTATCTGGGTTGAACCGGCTTTCTTTGCTGCTTCTCCCTTCTCTCCGAATCACTCAGTCTTCAAACTTTTTAAGTCTAGCAGGTGCTTTTTAAATTGCTTTCATTTTATGTATGTTTTTGTTTTTTTTGTATATTTATTGAGACTCTTAAAGTCAAAGTTATGTTTCATGTATTTTTAATTTGTGTTGTTTCTCTTTTAGCCTTGATGATGTAACTATGTGTTACGAAACGCGTCGGCAATAAATGTACTATTACCTGATGACCGGCTATATCCTTGTCACCCTGTCCTTCCATATGCTGTGGCCTGCTTTCGCCAACGTTTTCTGTCTTATTTACATTATATATTTATGTATAGTTGAAAACTTAAGTTTTGATGAGGATTGTATTGTTGGGCAACGTTTTTGTTTTTCTGTGAAGATTGTTCCTAATTGCTAACATAATATGAGGGGTCAGCAAAGGTTAAATTTGTTGACTGAGGCCTACTTTGATTTATAAATATAGAGTTTGGTTTCCCGACACCTAATTACTGATGACCCATGAACCCAGGTAAAAAAAAACAAAAAAAAATTGCTTTTTTTTTTTTTTTGGTAATTCTTCAGAAGGCCGTCCGCACTGGATATTAAAATAAATAATCACCTACATGGAAAGAGCATGTGAAAAGCAATATAAAAAGCATAGTCATTATATGAGAGATTGAACGGGGTGGTTTAATTAAAATGAGCTTGATAAGTTTTTTACCTCGAATTTTTCCCTAAGTCGGGAGAGGTGTTTCCTCTACGGTAATGTTTACTTTTAATGAGCCCTCTAACTTATTTTCTTACGCAAAACACCAAAAAGGAGTGCTTTGCAGCAATAATAATAATTGGAAGCACCTACTGATTCGCGGGCCCACTCGACCGCCCGACCGAATCGGCGGAAGAACACCAAAGCCAATATGGCGGCGATACCAAAACAACAACAAACAAAGTAAGGAGCGACTACATATCGGCGAACCATCGATTTATGTGTGCTGTCAGTAAGGCCGTAGCGGAACGGCGCTTCGCGCCTTATCCGCAAATTTAAAGATTCTTGGCAAGCACGGCATGTACGGCAAGAGGTAATGTTGCGCTGCGCGCGCTACCCACAGGGTTTACAGTAAGGCTACTTACCGTGGCAGATAGATTTGGGTGTCGCATCGCTTACGCCCGACGTCCTTTCGTCACTACAGAGCGATCACACCCAAAGGCGTTCCTGTTGTAGTCGATCCGACAAATAGCTCCACAACACTCGCAGTTTTTTTGGCTGAAGATTTAAATTATGTCTCTGAGCATATTCAATCACAACTTCTTTACCACCACCACTAGACAAATAATGATAAAATTCACCGTAACCCACATTGCACTGCAAACAATCGGTAGGAAATCGAAGGTCTCTGTCAAAATTAATGCCAGAAGGGCCAGCCACTACCTCTGCCATAGCTACAGGAAGACAAATGCCAGTTTTTGCTTCATTTTTCGAGCATTCAGTCAAACAAGGATACCAGTGGACACTGGACAGCTAACTTTATTACTCCGCTGAAATGCTAGTGAAACTTAGTTTTCGACTAAAGTCGTTCGTAATTGGTTATGAAACCCATGACGTCATAATGATGTCACACCTCTCAGCCAATAATGAGTAACTGGAACTGCTTTTGTTTCCGTAAGAAAGTAAGTTAGAGGGCTCATTAAAAGTAAACATTACCGTAGAGGAAACACCTCTCCCGACTTAGGAAAAATTCGAGGTAAAAACTTATCAAGCTCATTTAATTCCAACCCATTCAATCTCTCATATAATGACTATACTTTTTATATTGCTTTTCACATGCTCTTTCCATGTAGGTGATTAATTATTTTAATATCCAGTGCGGATTGCTTCTGAAGAATTACCCAAATGATGATGGTCTCACCATCTAGCCTAGCCTAACCTAACCAATAGCGGCCACCTCTCCCGGAACGCGGCCACTTCCCGAAAGAGCGCTTGAATTATGCCATTATTTTATATTTTAGGAGAAGACACTTACTTCGAGAGGAGTATAGAGGATACGTTGTGCAACCTGGATGGGCCACAACTCTTGACTGATGTTCATAGCAGTGAATTCAAGGACACTTTTTCGGGAATGTGGCCACCTTCTGGGAGGGGTGGCTGCTATGTCGCCGCTCGGTCGTTCATTCAAGACTGAATTACCTTTTATTACATCATAGGCCTCACGTGAACACAAAATAACAACCTAGGCCTACACAATACTACTTGAAACTTGGTTAGGTACCCTGCTGTCACCTTAAAGGCAAACTAATACCCTTCTGCCTTACCTAAGCTTAGCCAGTAGGCTAATTTACAACTAGTAAAAACATTAATTTCACCTTAAAAAATGAAGAACCATACCTGTAAAGGCATTCCTTGCTCCTTAAAATTATATTCAATGCATTTAATCTGGACGAATAAATTCAAGAACAAATTTCACTTATGGAAGAACTAGAGAGACTGAGAATTGGCCACGTGACCCACACTGTTCCTCGGTAGCTGGAACTGGTCTGGAAGTCTGGACTCTGGATCTGGAACAGTGTTGCCGTTGTATCCGCATAAAGTTCCCGCAGGCGCTTAGTTACGTATTTCAAGCGATGCTTGTTTACTTTTGGCCTTCTATACGAAAACAAAGAAAACGAAATTCTCACCTTACTTGGTAAACTAAACTATTTAATTCTTTAATTGTGAACAATATTTCATTCGAGTCTGTCACTGATAATGTGTAATATCTGAATCGAAGTGTTCGTCACTATTTGACCATAGAATTATGCACTGTTACTCGGCATCATTATTAACATTTTGAGGCTGCGTGTCACATAATATAACACTATTGTCTTACTCATTTTCATTGTTCTTTATTTTTCATCATCAGCTTCGTCTGAAGATGAGTAATCTTCAGGAGAAGAGACTTTTAATATGTAATCATGTGAATCATATGAATCCACTAATTCATTGTCGTCCTGAGTTTCACAAAATTCAACTTCAGTTTCTTCTGTGGAAAATAGCAGTTTTCTGGAAAAAAAAAATCGATATATATAATCACGCGATTTGCGGCCACTCATGTTTTCTTATAGGCCATCTGCTGTATATGGTCACTATAAAGTATCGAACGCGATAAAACAATGAACTCATATGCATGATAATAGACTGGCGTTCTCGGAAGATAGTCCGCATAATTATGGTTGCCACTTGATCTTTACGAGTTTTGCAGAGATGCAGGTATATATAATATTAGAAGTATCATTGTCTACGAAACGTGAGCTCCAAAGATATATTTTTGAAACTCTGGACATTACCATTGTACATAGCAAATTAATTAAAAGCGAGAATTCTGGCATTGAAAATCCTTCATTGAAAACACCGAGTATCGCACTTGTTTACTGCACCTATTCGTAGGATATGATGATCATGAACTCCGCACATAAGGATTTGAACGATTTATATCAATTTCGTTATATTTAAGGTACATTACTAATATATATATATATATTATGTAAGTGTTACATATAAAAATATGGAATGTTAGTCATATATATAAAAGTCTAAAACTAAAGAGGTCAACCAGATTGCTTGCAGGAATGTGATCAGACTAGAGACGCTAAAGATGACGTATACAATAAGTATGTAGGCTAAGATAACATGCCGTCACCTGTAGTCATTCATTGTTTATAAACATTAGTCCAAGCTCCCTGCTTGAGACAACCACCGCCTACGTGATCTGTAGCGTGTCTCATTTTGATTGTGTGTTCGTATGAAACTATGTCATTGTATGTATGTTCATATGTTCGAACTACTGTCTGTTCCTTCATAACTTGTAACAGAGATGGTAGACAAGCAGAACGAGTTAGTGATCGTCATTAGAAGACCTGTACCTCTTTACTAAGCTTTATCATGTAGAGAATAGGATTAGCCATCATCATTGGCAGAAGCGATCAAGCTATCGTCATAGAAGACTTGTACGATCATACCTGATCTTCATCATGTAAAACTTCAGAAGAATATATTTTTATACCTTGTGTTTTTCTACAAGAACCTCACCGAACCATGAGTTCAACACATCGTCGTAAAGATAATACCGACTTCGTAAGTGATCTACAAAACCCCAGACACTCCATTGAAGATGGAAGTGCAATACCAACCGACTTAGCGTATAGATTATCGCTAGTCTAACATTACCTCATAGGGCGCCTTATCATACAAGGCACAAGCCCTAATATTGGTGGCCAGCGGACCAGAAGAACTCTACAACGTCCTACGAAGAAAAAAACCAGAATAATAAATCATGTATCATAAGAAGTCAACGACGACGAAAGCAGCAGATTCTTCAAGCAACCTAGTATCATCATTAGTGAGCGACTTCAGAAAACAACAAGATTTGTCAAGCAACTTAGTACATCGTTAGTGAATAACTTCAAGAAACAAAACGACGTGTCCTTTTCCTACGGCAACGGAAGCTTCGTCTCTCATTAGAATCATTCAAGAAAAACATCGTTAGTGAGCGTTTCCAGCACTGCAAGAAACAAACCGAACGCGTCTGCAGCATCGGATTTTCAAGGGCTCGAATCATCGAAACAACGCGCACGGGGGGAAACTGAAGCCAAACCAGGTCGTCCGCTAAATAGAGAAGGAGGACCAAGGCCGTGTGTCGTTATCGGAACACGTGACTTCCCACAAAAGCAAGCTAAGTACAATTTTTTATTCATTTGGAGTAACTTGAGTGTTTCCTTTGCAGGTCGAATTTCGTTATTCTGTGGCTGAAGTTACGAGACATTCTTAATCTTACTTTTTTTACAGAAATTATCTATATCATTGAGATTTCGCTACTGCGAGTTTTATCTTTGAGTGTCTGTTTCCAGAAGTTCTACTGAAATATCTAATCATATACTATGTTAATTTTATCATTTTGGGTGATTATTAATCCCTTACGTAACAAATCAATATTAAACAGTGAATATGCGTTTACGCAGTGGACGTCTGTATTTATACAGATGCATAGATAGGGTCGTTAAGCACCGTAGTGATTAGAAAACACACAAAAAAACAAGTGGAACACCCGTACAAATCTATATAAATTAGAGGTAACACTATTTCGGGTCATGACAATAAATGCTCCTTTGCAAGTCCCGATCGCAGTTTTAGAGCCTTGAGTTTTTTGAGTTTATATAAAATATCGAACCTCAATGACTCAACTTAACTTTAAAAATACGGCTGGATTGCAAGGAATAACATGTCTGTAAAAAACTTTCATCAGGCTAAATGCGCTGACCAGGATCCCTCACTATTTCAAATTTTAGCAAAGAATGAAGTACAAACAGTTAATATTGAATACAGTAGAGATAACTTGTCTTATTAGTAATCGCTCAGTTCTAATAGTTCGTCATTCAGTTGCTTTATACGTAACCAGCAACATAATGCTAAAAACACACAATACGTTGCCGATGGTAATAAAGAGAAGGATCCTAATTATTACAAAAAGAAATAGAAACAGTAGCCTTTCAGAATCAAACAAGCAAACTCGGTTACTGTGTCACCTAGTCAAGCGGTCAGGTTAGTCAAAAAACTGCCGAAGTATTCAAAGCATAGCAAATTCCACACAATAAGCGACTCTAGCAGAGTGGGGAAAAGCGATGTTGGTTCATACCAATATCTTTTTGAATTAAAAAGGATTTTTCCTATAAACACACGACCGTATAAGTAATCAGAGCAGGTTTTCGTTTTAATTTTAATACATTAAGATAATAAATACTGGTGGAATTAAGCCCAACTGTCGCGCATAAAAATTAGAATATCTTGTTTTATTTCTTTAGTACACGCAATATCTTGTATTTACGGACTCACCGTCTGTTGTTCGAACTTCCCTAATGAGAAGTCCGGATAAGCGAGCGCTACAGATACCTCTATAGTTATAAAAAACATTGATCTGTATCTAGTGTAATTGTAAGATTCATCTAGGGGTATACAAAATATTATCTTACATCCTGCAATAAAGGCGTGTTTATCAAAGGGAAATCCTATAAACCTTCAAACATATGTTAAAATCCGTTTGAACAAAAATGAGACAGTTAATCAAATAATAAACTTATATAAAAAGAACAAATCATTTGTCTCATAAATCGTAACATTGTTCAAATGACCCAACAGAATTCTTCACCCCACCGCAGTCGCAATTTGCACGCAAAATCTCGAGAAGCATGCACCCTCGAATGTCTTAGTGCGTGTAAAAAGACTTTGCTGGGAAATGAAATTTTAATCCTTCCCGACACTCTGAATTATAACGATTTCCGCGAACAAAGCCCTAAAAGTATACATATCGTGGATACGGAAGTTATAAATATCGCAGTTTTTTATTGTTGCTAATTTTTAATCACGCCCAACCGTCGTGGATGAATCTCTCTGATAATCTATCTAAAGTAATATCCGTAAAGTCATTCAAGCAGAGGTGATTCCAGCAGAATTTTTTTTTTATCTTTTACCTGAATACCAGGAAGTTTCTCCACTGGCGAGTGATCTCTGGAAAAAACGGATGTAATTTAACACAAAATACGGTCTAAGGACAAACATAAAGCTATATACGTACCTTCGTGTAGACTCTCAATGAAATTTCAAAATAGAGATAAATGACGAAGTTGAAAAAAGTTAGTAATAGGAGTCATTAGGAAATCAAATAAGCCCATATAATTTTTCCCTCAAACGTCATGCCATAAAAGATCGGACTTGGCGTATCTGCGCAGATTACGGTCGCTTAAACAAGGAAACGACTTCCGATAGTTTCCAGTTGCGATGTACCGACGACATCTTATCTCTGTTAGGTTAGAATAAATTTTTTTTTCACCAACTTGGACTTACTTAAAAGCTTTACCAGATACCATTACCTAAGTGATTGTACCTCATACTCCGTTTTCAGCACACTCAGGGGACATTATCAATTTTTTACGTATGCCTCCGGCTTACGTTGCGCCCCAATTACAATATAGTGTTTGGAGACTTTTAGGGGATAACCTACATGCCTATATGGATGATCTTGTAATCTTTTCTAATACCTTAGAAGTACATTCACATAAAGTAGAGCTAGTGCTACAGAGACAAAGACAAATAATCTCAGAGTAAAATATCTAAATGTGAGTTTTTTAAAACCGAACATTTTTATCTAGGTTTTTATGTGTCTAGTCAAGGTCTTAAAGTAGTCCGTGGTAAGGTGTCGCTATTCATAACTTTCGGTACCTATTAACGTAAAAGGGGGATACAGCACTTTTGCGCTGTAGTGGGTATTACAATCGTATGCAAATATGTAAACTCTTCAATCATGACAGCTCTCCTTTAACAGATCTTACGAAGAAGAGCGTAGATTGATTATGGTCTAAAAAGCATCAACAGGCGTTCGATATCTTAAAAGCGGAATATGCAGCTACCTAACTTAAAAATCCCTGATTTAAATAAGGAATTTTTTTTTTTATTGCAACAGACGCCTCAGACCAAGGGGTAAGAGGGATACTACTTCAGTAATATGATAAACAGTTCTTCCCTATAGCTTTTTATTCACGTAAACTAAAGCCCTCTGAAAGTAAATATGCAGTAATAGGCAAGGAAGGGCCTAGGTATCATTAACTCACTAGTACATCTTAAGTTCATAATCTATGGCTATCCTGATAAAGTCCTTACTGAACATGAGTCCTTTACCGAGTTTTTTCAAAGGCTTTAATCACAGTCCAAAAGGAACTCGGTGACAAATGATCATTCAGGTCTTTGGAGCCAAGTTAAGATATCTACTGGGAAAGCAATTATCATAGCTGACGCATTATCCCGCAATCCCGCACCATACAGCAAAGAACCATTAATTGGACTAAAAGATATAGAAACATCCGTACCTATTGTTAAAACCGTATCTAAACAAGAAATTCCTTAACCCAAGAGATCGCGAGCATTGAATATCTGGGTTGGAGCGCAGAACTGTTACAAACTGAACAAAGCAAGAGTCAAACAGACATAACCCAAACAATAAACACTTCGAAACGGAAACAGAGTCAGCAGCAATAAACACCAACAACAAACACTTCGAAACGGAAACAGGGTCAGCGGCTAAGCATAAACAATACACTTTCTTCGAGCAGAAACCCTAAAGCAAAGATATTTAAAGTATGTGTATCAGAATAATGTAATCAAATGTAATATTATATGTAGGTCTGTGACGAGGAAAACCCGAAGAACACAGCAGATGACTAACGACCAGGTAGTAATAATAATCTCTTTCATACCAATCGTCATAAACTGGTTGCATTCCGTCATCCAGGGTTCCCTACTATGTCACAGAAAGCCAAATCACTATTTTACTGGCCTACAATGCTTACAGATATAAAAAGCACATAACTGATTGTAACAC
>NC_061098.1:30018451-30022459 GCF_015104395.2 Macrobrachium nipponense | reverse complement strand
CGCTGGACGTTCATCCATATGCATATTTCGCGGAGGTTAAAATCATAGATATCATGCGTATTGTACGACAACGGCTGACCCGCCTAACGGCCGCCATGCTATGCTATGCTGGGGCAGTATGCATCTACCAGACTGGAAAGTGAACCAGTCGTTTCTTAAGTCTAAAAGTAATTTCGTGTGAAATATAAGGCAAAACTGAGAAATGAAAGAATGAACGATTTCTCGCGTGAATCTTGGTACGAATTTTAGGGATGAAAGGTTTTACTGGCTCGAGGAAAATTTCTTTTATAGTCTAATGCTGAAAAGTAGTACCAATTTCCTTCGGAATTATATGACAACATTAGTACTTGGAATAAAAGGTCAAGATGGTGCTTGGAATTACAACAAAGCACGAAAGCCAACATTTGCTATCCATTTAAATATTAAAATCTTATTTATTTTCACATCTATCTGAATGTGGTTTAAAGATGCACTTGGCTGGCATTTATTTAAATTTTTGTCTAAATGGAGATGTAAGCAATGGTACGCTATGCAGTAGTCAATTATTGACTAAAAACCAGTTTTTAGAAAACTTTGAACTTATAAGAAGTACACAAAACAAATAAGTAAATATTTTTTCATGAGTTGTAAACATTGTATTCTTAACTGCCTCCCATAAACATTAGTGCCATTTAAACAATATATATATATATATATATATATATATATATATATATATATATATATATATATATACTATATATATATATATATAAGCAACGGTTTTTTTTACCTGGGGTCATGGGTCATCAGTAATTAGGCGTCGGAAAACCAACTCTATATTTATAAATCAAAGTAGGGCTCAGTCAACAGATTTAACTGGACTATGTAACCTATGCTGACCATAATATTATGTTAGCAATTAGGAAAAATCTTCACAGCAAAAACGTTGCCCCAACAATACAATCCTTATCAAAACGTAAGTTTTTAACTATACATAAATATATAGTGGAAATATATACACATATTATAGCCTATACGCATGAGGTTGAACTATCCTACACCTAGGCTATGATGCGACGTCTCGTGGAAGTGAAATCAGGCTATTATGCCCGATACGATCCCAAAACAAGACCATATCAGGGGAAATTCAGTCAGTATTTACCGAAAACAAATTAACAAAATCAACAAAATTAACATAATTATGCACTTGCTGAATTCGGTGGAGGCAGAAGGTCTTGATCAATTGAATGATTTCATCTTGATGGATATTATAACCTCAAGTAGGAAGTAGCCTTTGAAGACATAGATTGACAGGTATCTGGGTGTTGAATCATTAGGCTACAAAAACACTCAAATATGGTCAGTTTTCGGACGAATGGAGAGACAAATGGACGTCCAATCATGACATTCGGAGCTTACAAAGTATTTTTCGTCCATCCCAGCAACGAACGTCGAACGCAAATGCACAAATTAGAGAAAAGAACAAGAAAAGCAAGTGACACAATTTAGAGACCGGTTAACGTCTCTCGTCCGACTCCAAACTGAATGAATTAGAAACAGTGGAAGTTGAAACTTCCATCGGCTGTTGACTAGAAAAAGGTATGGTCCTTTTTTAATGAATTTATTTTCCTTCCGCCGATGCTTTCATTGATAAAATTAAATGACAGTTAAACTAACAATTTCTTTGATATACTATCTTTTTGATATTTATACTTAGAAAGAGAGAGATTTAACGAAGTCTAGTTTTAAAAAAAACGTTAACAAGGAGACACAATACACTGCACTGGAGGAAAACGAAGGAACTCGAGACGACAACAGTCAAGTCAATTACCAGAATACAACAAAAGACAAAAGATGAGTGTGTAAACAATGGAATATCAATGGAAACGAATACTCGAAGGAGGGATATCAAATGCCATTTGTAATCGTATGCTGTTGGCAGTGATAACCTATTACCATGAGTTTGGATATATTTAGAATTCAGCCACTAAATCTGTTGATTCCAGTGGTAAAATGTAGAAATACTTGATATTACCTGGAACTCCAGTAAATTAAATGTGATAACTATCAAATAGTTATGAGTTATTCGCGAACACTGTATCATCAAAATCAGAAAAAGAACTTGAAATGACTTTGTAAGCAAATACGTCCGTGAGCTTGCAAAGCAGGTTTCCATTAAAGGAATAATTTGGGTTTTTTATTTAATGAAACCATTTTATGGGCCTATATGCTGGCCTTTGTACTGAAGTACGTGCTTGATGCTTTAATCCATTTTGGTTTGGAAAGGGAGAAGGGAGTCAGTCTCTCTTTCTCTCTCTCTCTCTCTCTCTCCTCTCTCTCTTTACACACACACACAACACACACACACACACACACACACACACACACACATATATATCATATATATATATATATATATATATATATATATATATATATATATATATATAATAATTTTTAAAGTTTATAAAAAAATCATTCGAAATCCTTTCATCTTTCTACGGAGTGGACAGATATCATCCTTCTTCATTCGCGAAAAAAATTTTAAATGAAAATACCCCAAAAACTGAATGAAAGTGAATAACATCAACTCGAAACCGTCCAATAATGGAAAAAATATTGAGGCTCTCCCCCCCCCCCACCCCCCACCCCCACCCCACCTTCACTGCAAAACACATACCCGCGCCTTACTCAGGCCTTGATAATATGCTTATGTCTGCCACTGAAGGACAGGAAGTTGCGTCTGAATGTATGGTATTTGTACGTTACATAGAATCAGTGGTTATCCAGCAACGGGACCAACGGCTTTTACGTGATTACAAACCACGTCGAGAGTGAACTTCTATCACCAGTAATACACATCTCTCACCCCTCAGTGGAATGCCCGAGAATCGAATTCGCGGCCACCGAGAAGGTGGCAGGCCAAGACGATACCGACCACGCCACTGAGGCGCTACCCCTATTCATGAACACTGGAATGGAAACACTTCTGGAATGAGAAGGATTATGAATATAGCGATGAAAGGCCGTAGTCGCTAGAATTGCTGGAATTCAACCACGAAACATCCCCAGTCAGATGCGTCTTCATTAGACGAAGCTACAGGGGAACTGGAAAAGGAAACTGGAAAGTCGACCTGCACGAAGATTGAAAGAGGAATTCAAGGAATAAAAAAAAAAAACCGAGGTTATGACCAAGTGAAAGCGTCTCCAGGTATCAGAAAAAGACCTTCTGAATGTTTTAGTAAGCATCGGAGAATACAATCCTGGTTTTAGTACGTAATGTTCATATTAATATTTACTTTATCATTATCATTCCAGTAGCTGGAACCCATTCACATGGAACAAGCAAAGAATGCCGGTTTCAACCTCCTGCAGCAGAGCCTACACTGCGGTAATATCATGATATAAAGCCAGTGATTTTCTCATCGGCCGGGGGGTGGCGGGGGTTTGGGGGCGGCGACCCCGCGACATCCGAGCTGCATGTCACGACGCTACCGACCATACCAGCGGACCAGCATATATTAGGGCCGTCATTAGGAGTACACATAATTGTTTATATGATCCTTTTTAAGCTGAATATGCAAATTATTCTTATAAATGACTGAAAACTCCCTTTACGGCATAATTCCTGCCATGACAAAAGGGAATTTCAAAAGAATTTTCAAGGATAAATATGAGACAGATTTATTCTGCTGTTACGTGAACGCGCTAATCCAATCATTTATATTCTTCTGCGGAATGAAATGGACTATAAAATTTAGGCCATAGGCCAAGCACTGGGACCCACGAGGTCAATCAGCGCTGAAACGGAAACTGAATTGCGCTATGAAACTATTATTAGGAGAGGGTGGAGAGTACGATGGACGAAAGGGAATATTAACGGAGGTATAGTAAAAGGAATGATAGGGATTGCCCTCTAGGGACCCAAGGGATGCTGCAAAGAACCTTAATGAAGTAATGCCTACAGTGCATCGCTCGAGGCGCACCTGTATGTTTATTTGCGCGTACATATGGGGAGTGATATTT
>NC_061098.1:30008451-30013451 GCF_015104395.2 Macrobrachium nipponense | reverse complement strand
AAAAAAGAATGGAAGAAACGACCAAAAAATAAGCTTAAAATCAAGTGGCCCCAAAACTAACGGAACTGGCATTAAACAAAAAGCAGTTCAGTTAATATTCTCAGCAATAAGAAAAAAAAAATAAATAAATAATTTCGGAAAATGAAAAAAAACTGAAGAACACGTTCGCCATTGGAGCCAGCGTCTTGAATACAGCGAACGGGGAGACTGTATAACAAGTGTCCCATTAAGCGAGAGAGAGAGAGAGAGAGAGAGACCTCGCCTGCAAGATAGGAAACACATGAATTTATTCAACATGAGCAGCGGGAAAAGAAACCTAATCCGAACACTTATTGCTTTTATGGCTCCCAGATGTCTTGCCTGCGATTACGAGGAGTTTTCTCTCTGAGAGAGAGAGAGAGAGAGAGAGAGAGAGAGAGAGAGAGAGAGAGAGAGAGAGAGAGAGAGAGAATGTCCCGTCATGGTCTCTAATAGATTAAGTATCGGGCTATCGAGGACTAATGAATTCAACTATAAATTTCATATTTGAAATAAAATACTGGTTTCAAATTCAGGAATCGTAAAGCTAAGAAGATGACAGTCGTGCAGAGAGAGAGAGAGAGAGAGAGAAGAGAGAACTGGTTGTTGATCCCTGACAACCTTGTATAAATAAACTCTAATCATAACCAGAGCTCAATCTATGCCTTCATGCAAAAAAAAAAAACAGAATCGTTATACTAATCGAAATTCGCCCCAAGATTTTTTTTTAAAACCTTCACGTGAGGTAATTTCGAGTAATCCCTTTAGAAAACTTTATTTCTTTTTTATCACGACGAAAAAATCCTACAGAGTACGAGAGGGATTTCTTTTGTTTATTCTCTGAAGGGAAAAAAATCAACCGTCATGAGGGGATTATTTTGCAACTTGTGATAACCGATAACGAGAATGTTCATATATATATATATATATTTAATATTAAATATATATATATATATTATATATATATATATATATAGTTATATATATATATATATATATTATATATATATATATATATATACGCATTAAGCTACAAATGTCCTGTAATATCTAATTCGCTCTACCTCGGAATTGATATGTTTTCGTATATACCGAAGGGAAATATTAGTCAAGATTCGTGCTATCAAATAAATACTAACCAATTATGCTGATGGACTCCTCTCCTCTCTCTCTCTCTCTCTCTCCTCTCTCTCTCTCTCTCTCTCTCTCTCTCTTCTTCTCATGAAAGAGAAAAAAAAGCATGTTCACAAGAATGTCCAAAAAAAAAAATAAAAAAAAATATATCAAAAGTAAAATTAAAATCTTTTTTGATGGAATTCCTGTCCTGCCCTCTAATTCTTTTTAACCAAAAAAAAAAAAAAAAAAAAAAAAAAAAAAAAAAACTAATAAAAAAGAAAAAGAAATCTGCTAAAACCCAGCGACCGAATAATTCATTTTAGAGGATGCGTATTACCATTTGCGCAATTCCTCTTTTTGCTTTAATTCCATTTCCTTGCATTTCTGAAAATTTTGTTTCCGTTTCTCTCAGGTTTTCTATCAAGTTTTTTGGTTGGTGTGGGGCTAGGGTTGGGTGAGCTTTTTTTTAGGGGGTGGGGGTTATTGGTGGCTGGAAGGAGGGCGTGGGCCATATTTGTCACATCTCGCGTAGAAAGAGAGAGAGGAAAATCATGAATTTAATTGTTTTTTGTATTTTTAGTTAAAATTTCGACTCTAGATCACTTTTCAGTCAGTTAAAAAATCAATAATGGGAATTCATCATTATCTAAGCTTTATCATATAACAACAACAACAACAACAACAACAACAATAATAATAATAATAATAATAATAATAATAATAATAATATATAATAATAATAATAATGAGAATTATCCACAGTGGTGTTAAAAATACTTATGTGTAGGATTACGCTCATTGACTGACTTGTACTCATATTATAGCCTCTTTACAAGGAGGTTCTTGGTTCAGTAATAATAATAATATAATAATAATAATAATAATAATAATAATAATAATAATAATAATAATAATGGTTATTCTTTATCCTATCTTATTTTTACAAGCAGCAAAAAATTTAATTCGTAAACCTCTATTTCTCTAACATTTCGCGAAAGAAATTAAACATCTGTGCTTGGAGAGCCATTTATAAATCTATGATTTTATGGATTTTGAGAAATATGTGACTGCTGGAAAAACCTGAATGTCTAAAAGGAATATTCACAGTCTAGTGTATTTAAGGAAAAAGAAATTGGCTAGGATATGCAATGTGTTTTGAACAGAGTTGCAACGAGAGAGAGAGAGAGAGAGAGAGAGAGAGAGAGAGAGAGAGAGAGAGAGAGAGAGAGAGGCTGGTAGATAGAGGTAACTTCTGCTGGACTGTAAGGATTAAAAAATTACTACAAAAATCAACTGAACTAATAAGTTGATATCGAGTTGTCAGTATTCAAGGAATGATTCTTTGCCGATGGGGAGGTTTGTTTACAGGCTTATTTTAGAATAAGGGATAACACCAATTTAGCTATAAAAATGGAATCTTTCACAGGGTCACAAATGGATGAGGTGAGCAGTTAAGACAGCAAGGATGTAGCATGAAAAAAAACCGTGACCTGTCTTACCAATAAGGATAGGTCAGGTGAATAGGGAATGACAGGTCAATGAAAAATAAATGATAGCATAAAGGACGGAAAAGTGTATGTAACATTGATAAGGTGATACAGAATTCATTCACTATTCAGCAGTTCAATTGTGAATGCTTTAATGACAGTTATTATTGAATATATCTCTAGAGGCACACTTTGGCAATGCAAATACGCTTAATGTGTGTGTGTGTGTGTATAGTAATATCAGGTGTCTGTATAGATACACGTAAACGTTTGTGTGTATATTTAATGCGTATGTGTGTGTATAATATGTTCCCACTTACCCCCGAAGATATAGCGAAAGGTTTTTCAAATGCTAACGAATGAGAGAGAGTCCGAGAATAGCAATGACGGAAATAGTAAACATTGGGCGAGAGAGAGAGAGAGAATTATCATAAAACACGCCTGGATAATAGAGGAAAGCACTCCGGCGAGAAATGTTTGAAGGAAAAATAATAATAATAATAAAAAAATAAAAAAAAGACAAAGAACGGAAAAAGAGGTGAAGTCACGCGAGAAAAAATATGATAAAAAGTTGCAGAAAAGAGTAAAAGGTCAAAGCACGAAAATTAGAGTTACAGAAAAAAAGATATCAATGGTGGAAAGGAACAGAAGAAGGAAACGAAATGAAATCCTCCAAAGAAAAGGGAGAATTGGATTAAAGGCTTTTATCTATGCGGTTATGAACTTCCAAGAACATAGCATTTTAAGACCTATGCTCAAATGCTGTTTTAATGAGATTTTGTTTCATATACTTCTGCAACCGTATTACAGGAAACAACAGAACTGTAGCCACCCACTTCTCTCTCTCTCTCTCTCCTCTCTCTCTCTCTCTCTCTCTCTCTCTCTCTCTATATATATATATATATATATATATATATATATATATAATATATATATATATATATATATATATATATATATATATATATGTGCGTGTGTGTGTGTGTGTGTGGCGGACAAACAGATTTGGATGAGGAGTGGATGTGGTGTCACGCCTCCCCTACCCTCCGAATCATCTACCTAACCCCGTCCCACCCGGGGCGGACAAACAGGTTTGCAGGAGGAGGGCGGATGTGTCATGCCTCCCCTACCCTCCCAATCACCTACCTATCCCGCTCCCAACCCGGGGCGGACAAACAAGAAAGATCCACTCGGATTTTATTAGCATAGAAGGAAGATATAAATAGCTCCCCTGCAACACTTACTCCTCTGCTATTTGGTCAGCCAATATTATTATTATTAAATAGAGAGAATGATACAAACAGCTTTCCAAAACCACATACTATTCCCCTTCTGCTATTTAGTCAGCCATTCCCGCCCGAAACGTTGGAAAACAGAGGCAGAGGACGAAAATACAAAGAGCAGGGTCATCGAGCCTCTGTGTTTTGATTCTTTTGTAATGAATATTCGAGGGAGATGAAACTGGGTTGGAGGCCTTCGATGCAAATGCAACTGGGCGGCAGAAAAAAGAAAGAAAAAGAGCCAAAAATGAAACGCCTACCTGTCGTGAATTGAATTTAGAGAAAGAGAGAGAGAGAGAGAAAGAAAGAGAGAGATTAGATTTAATAACGATGAGAGAGACAGAAACCTAGAGATGTTGAAGATTAAGTGTAATAAAGATGAGAGAGATTAGATTTAATAACGACGAGAGAGAGAGAGAGAGAGAGAGAGAGAGAGAGAGAGATGTTAAAGGTTAAATGGAATAACGATGAGAGAGAGAGATTAAATGCAATAAGATGAGAGAGAGAGAGAGAGAGAGAGAGAGAGAGGCGAGAGAGATTAGTATTAATAACGATGACAAGAGAGAAATAGAGAGAGCAAGAGGATTTAAAGATCAAATGGAATAACGATGTGTGTGTGAGAGAGAGAGAGAGAGAGAGAGAGAGAGAGAGAGAGAGAGAGAGAGTGGTTATTTTTATCTCCTACAAAGGGAAAAGGGTTTGACGTACTGCCCTCCTGTGCCTCTCTCTCTCTCTCTCTCTCTCTCTCTCTCTCTCTCTCCACAGTTACAATTACATAATCAAGCTCATGTAAGTATCGGTAATATATTCGAACAAATATCATTATATTCTTATATATTTCTAGATATTTTTATATGAGTCTTTTTAAATTTATTTCTAGTTTTCTATTAAAATGTATTACTGCTGGATTGTATACATATATATTTCTAGATATCCCTATGTGAAATTCTTTGTAAAATTAATTATAGTTTTCTATTCAAATTCATTGCAGCTTGATTGTATGCATATTTTTTTTCTAGATATTTTTATATGAAATTCTTTATAAACTCGTCCATTTTTAGTTTTCTATTTAAATTCATTATGGCTTCAATAACCCAGA
>NC_061098.1:29988451-29998451 GCF_015104395.2 Macrobrachium nipponense | reverse complement strand
CATATCGCATGAATTACATTCGTGTTAACGATGACACACTTGGAATCATGCTTCAACACTTTGTTTATGCAAACAACGGATTCAGCCAAACGTGTTTACATCCGGTTCCTGGCGTATGCATAAATGAATGGGAATACAAAATACGTCGGTGCAGAATTGCAAACTATCATACGGCAAAAGGAAATACTAAACGATTCTTTTAACCATTACAGTCTATTCTTGACTTCTGTGGCTACCGGTTCTATCTCCATGGTTATTGGCCATCCTGATCTATCACCACCATTCTTGGCCATCCCGGTCTATCCCCATGGCTCTTGGTCATCCTGGTCTATCTCCATGGCTCATGGCCATCCTGGTTTATCGCTAGACCTATGTTATCAATCATCCTTTTTACTAGTCTACTGGATTCTTGAAGACTTGATTTATCGCTAGAGTGGAGTTTTTAATATACAAGTTGATGGCTCGAGAATGATACAAGATATATATTATACATATTTTGCTAATCAACGCCAAATTAATTTTGTTATCTTCACGAAACCACTAAAAACTTTCCAAGAGAGTTCCAGTTTCTCGAGTAAAATTCCAAGAAGAAGAAGACGCATCATTATCAAGTTTCCAATCTTTGTTTCGTAAAACGGGGTTCACCGGAACCTTCCCGAGCACGCTGTGTTTGCCTCTTCGTGGGCGTACGTGGGCGGGCGGGCAGTTAATTTCATCAAAACTTTTGTCATTCCGCGCTCGAACGAAACACTTCTTCCTCTTTTTTTTTTTTTTTTTTTTTTTTTTTTTTTTTTTTTTTTTTTTTTTTTGGTACCGTTGGTTAATACGAGGTCTTCTTCGTCATGGATTTTGGCAATTTTCTTTAAACACTGTAGTAATCTCTGCAGGTAGTATTGATTTTTTAGGAATATTTTTTTTTTTCTTTAAGTTTTTATTCAATAATTATTTACAAAACATTACAATAAATCCAGAACTACATATATTTCCATCTAAAATACATTGCATTTAATGTTACAAAAATTCTTTGTGAAATATTTTAACAATTTCTCTTTTCAAATAGCTTTGATATCTCTCTGGTTTTTTATAATCGAAGCTTTTATTCTATTTATAATCAAACGTTCAGGCACATTCTTGTCTTTGAACAACCATATATTTACAATATAACTTGACAAAATTAAAGTTGCAGTGTTTCCTTGTTTCCTCGATGACTCTGGGAAATCAAAATACATAATTCTAATGAAATTGCAGTGATAAAATTACAAAATAGCTTCAAAATCACTTTTAAAACCATAATATTACATTTGCAATTCTCTTGCAGAAATATACCATATGAATATTTGATTCCTCAACATCACAAAACTGGCAATGAGAATCTTGAATTATTCATTTCTTTTAACCTTTTTTTATTGGGTAATATTTCGTGATATTTATATATTATTTCCCTATCAGCAGCAGAAAGAAATTTCATGTTGATGTTTTTCCCAAATCAGAGGCCAATTATAAAGGGGGGTATCTACTCTCAACAGTTGGCTGTACCTTTGGCAATAAGTTCACATAATTAGTTCTCGATTTAAGAAAAGGAAAATTCTGAAATGTTTTACATTTCCTAACTGTTACTAAGACCTCAGAATACATAGGTGCCATTACACATGAATTGTCTCTTTGTGTTGAATTTCCGGTAAACAAGCCCTTCATATGTGAATTGTTATAATAATTTGACATAAAATTGTATTTCTCCTCACAGTGTAACTTTAAGAAGAAGAGGCAGCTAGAATACTTTGTGTCTTCCATAAAAGACTTAACATTCCTATCCCTCCTTCAATCTTTGACTTTGTTAAAGTGTCTCTTTTAATGAATTCACATTTTTTCCCCCAAATGTAAAAGAAAATTTCTTTACGTTATTAGTTTTTGGCATATTTTGACAGGCAAAGGGTAAATATGGGGTAAACATACCATGTTCTTTGAAAAAATCAAGGTATTGACAATAACAGCTTTTTGATGAAATGTAAGTCTTCTGTTGTGAAAGCTCGCCAAAGTATTCTTAATTTTACATAATATATTTGTCCACGAAGAATTAACAGCCATTTCGTAATTATCAGAAAATAGAATTCCCAAAGTTGTAAAAGAACCTGTATATCCTTGAAGCCATGATAAAGGCCAAACAGACCTATCACCCCATGGGCCTAATCCAAATATTTTCGTCTTATTTTTATTTAGCATGCAACCCGTGGCTGCTTCAAATTTAGACACTAATGTGCTAATTCTCCAAAATTCCCTTGTCACTGGCAACGAAAATATTGTATCATCGGCAACCCAAGAAATAATTTTAAGGTGGTTATCATTGGTAAGGGTCAAGTGTTCAATACAACTATTTCTTTTTATAGCAAGATACAGAGTTCCTGGAAAACAGCATAAATAGGAGCATAGAAGAAGGGCAGCCTTGTCGGACTCCCCTCTCCACACTAAAGTATTTACCATGTTACCATTAACAATGCAACAACTTCCAATATTCGTGTACAATATCTTAATGCAGGAAATCAGTTCATCACAAAAACCTAGTCTTTCAAGAATCCGAAGCACAAAATTACATCAACACGGGCGGTCAATGCTTTCGACCAATCAAGATTTAAAATAGCACCTTGAACTCTTTTCTTACTACAATAATACACAATATCTCTAATTAAAGTATTACATGTATTTATGGATCTTCCAGGCACACAAAATTGTTCGGGACTGGATAAGGTTAAAGATAACTGTTTGCATTCTTTTCGCCATTATCTTAGCAAGTATCTTATAGTCACAGCACAACAATGAAATTGGTCTCCAATTAGTCAAGGCACTCTCATCGGTGGCCTTTCGATATGAGAGTGACCAATGCAATGCTCTGACTCTTTTTGGAGAGAGTTTTCATTTCTATAATATTTTCAAGGCAATAGCTTTAGTTCACTCCTTAATACTCTTCCCAAAATACCTTATAAAATTCTATTGGGATGCCATCTATACCAGACATTTATTGTTAGCAATGGACGAATAAACATCGTATCTCTCTGAAAGATATATTCTTATGAAATATATCATTATCAGAATCAGTCAATTTTTTCTCTACAAACTGCATAAAGAAGTTTTGCATAGGTACATCACAATGTTTTTTCCGGTAAAGTTTTTGGTAATACCTGAACACATAGTGTTCAAGTGGCCTGGATATTTGTGAGAACAGTACCTTCATCAAGATTCGGAATTATGTTTCGTTCTGCGACTATTTCTGTCACGACCTTTTTACTATTTATTGCTCTTTGCTGTCCAAGAAGGTAAGAGGAGGCTTTTTCCCCTTCAATCCTGTCTTGAATTCTCGATCGTACTTTAACCCCTTCTAAAATCTGAGATTTTTAGATTGTTTATTCTGTCTTTGAGAATAGTAATATCTGCATAATCTGAGTTTCCTGACACATTAAGTTTCATGTATTGTTTCCTTAGTTTTGCTTCAAAATAATTGATGACCCCAAACTTCGCCTGCTAACCTTTTACCTTCTCTGACGAAAAAAATTGTTTTATTTCTGGTTTCACCAAATCATTCCACCAATTACTGATATGATAGAAATTCCTTTTACGTGTTTTCAAGAATGTCCACAACCTCCTAAACTTTTCTTTAATTTCCTCGTCTTTTAGTAAACTAGTATTAAGTTTCCAAAATGAGTTTCCAATACTAATGATTGGATTAATCTTAATTTTGCAAAGGACAGCGGAATGATCAGAAAATGACACAGGTAGCATTTCGCTTGAAACTTACCATTGTCTTTGAGCGTTTGGCAGTACAATTAATCTATCAATGCTGCGAACCGTAGTTTGTGGCGTAACATAAGTTATACTGGGGTTCCCTGTTATGCAAAAACCATACATCATTAAACCTAAGGGTCCTAATTAATCTGAGCAGTGATTTCGACACGTTTGATTCACTATTATTAGAATTGTCTCTAGGACTCAAAACACAGTTCCAGTCACCTCCCATAATAGTATGGACTATTATCATACGTAAGTTAGTAGGGCAATTCCTTGTCAAAAAGCTCTTCCCGTTCCCTTGTATGATTATGACCTGAAGGAGCATAAATGTTAACAATACGAATCTTACTACCATTCACCTCACCATGTACAGAACATATTCTAGAATCTCCACTTCTTTCAACATGCTTAATTACCAAAATCTTCAAAGTCTTCTTGATGAGAATACAGGTTCCACCTTTACGACAAATGGCTGGATTGAAAATTACATTATACCTGTATGACAAAAAAACTCTATATCTTTAATTATCCTTAACATTGTGTTCTTGGACTAAAAGAATGTCTATTTTGTTAAAGGTGTTAAATGAGTGTAGCATCTCTTGTTTCATTCTATCATTAATACCGTTAATATTAAGGGTGGCTATCCTAATGAATGTTAGTTATTATGAGATTTTCTTTTACTCTTTTTTGTTGCATTTTTTACGTTGCTTTCGCTTTTTGTTTACTTTCATGTTTTCTACAAATGCTTGAATTACAGTCCGACTCATCGGTCACTGTGGTTTTCATTATCATTATTACATTTTTGACCTGCTGGTATTTCATTTTCTATTGAGCAACAACTTTCTTGTTCTGACATCGTGTCATTAGCACCTTTATAATATTGGAACTATTAAGGGTGGTAACATTAAATCGCCTGTTGGATTTTGTATATCATCTTGACTTCTGGAGGGGATGATTGAGCTAAAATAAATCTTGACTCATAGGATGCGCTGTGTCGGTGTTACTTCTGTCTTCGTCAACGTTGGCCTTCAAAATGTCTTGATTCTTCCATGACGTCACAAGATCTCATATCATTCTCACTAGGTGAAGCTTCGACAGGATTACTGTCGGGCGAACAAACGTTCGCCTCCTCGGATATTGTTCCGTAGGTTGCAACAAGAGGTACTGCATTCAATACGTCTGTCCCACCATTAAGCTCTAAGGTCCCATTTAATAGGGGCAAACCGGTTTTTTCAGATACAGTTGGAGGAATGTCAATGTCATCTCGCAGGTCAATCAAATGGCAAGTCTCCATCAGCGTTTCGGATTCCGTTTGCAAATCTGTTGGCCGTTGGATGCTGGGTACTTCCGACTTCGACAGGACGGTCAATTATAGAAGTGTTTTTGGGGCATCCCTTCACAAGTTCGAACGTCTACTGGGTCCTGGCGGCTTACTGGCATTTCATTTCCTTTATTTTCTTGATTGCCAGAATAAATGAGGGAAGTCTACTTCACTAATGATATTTAGTCTTTGTGTAATTCCAACTTCACATTCATTAGCAAAATGGCTGGTTTGCCCACAAAGTCTACAAGTTTTAGTCTGCCCTTTATAGTATATATAGATATAAACCTTGGCACATTCAACATATAAGAAGGAAGGAATCTGTCGATTAATATCCATAGAAACTGTTCTGACACCATTATCAATACCTTTGTATCTTCCCAGACTTCGAGTGTTCTTCTTCACATAACTCATTCCGTATCTGGAAAGAATGTCATTCAGCATAAAGTCCAGTCATTTCAAAAGGCACTATTTCGCACTGTTACATACGACCTGTAAGTTGACAAATCCTCAACTCGGATTTTTAGGTCGTCTCTTACACGATTTCTTTGCCACCGAAATCTTCACAAATGTTTTCATATTTCTCTCTTGAGCTTAATTTAACAATTAATCTAGTTTTTCCCCAATCTGCAATGCCTCAATTTCATCGTCCTGTATACGTAAAGTATCATCAAGAATTAAGGGAATGTCGTCTTCATAAATTGCACCCACTAAGTATCTAATACCTATGGTATTAATTCTTTTCAACCTTGGCGCATTCATTCTGGAGACACAGAAAACGGAAGTCACTGCGTCTGGTTTTCGCTGGGCACAAAAGACTGTGCGTCGTCGCCAAACACTTTACTACTCGCTTAGTTGGCTATAGAGACGCCTCGAGCATAGCCCGAGGGGCATATGGTTTTCCCGGCCAGGTAAACCCGGGGCAATGAGTCCTGCTGTTTTGCACCTAAATAAATGCTAAGTTCACATTCCTACTTTACTTAAAGAGGGGCAAAATAGTCACTGCATGTTCACACACCTGCGAGTACTTTTAAAACGCCTTCAGTGCCTTAGAAATCGTATAAAACTCTCCTGTTTCCTTGACAGAAACCACACGACCTGGCCCTCTGCCGAGCGATCGTCCAATCCTAGGAATATTAAGCAAGTGTAGGTTTACCCCTCCCTCTCTCTCTCTCTCTCTCTCTCTGTATATAATATATATTTATATATATATATATATATATATATATATATATATATATATATATATATATATATATATATATACATATATATATATATATATATATATATATATATATATATATATATATATGTGTGTGTGTGTGTGTGTGTGTGTGTGTGTGTATCTATGTATGATCTAACTTCTTGAAATATTCACTTTATATCGAGAAAACAAATTAAAACACCCCGGTAGACCTATTAAAAAATAATGAAAAGACTAATCTCCCCGGGAGATTGTTTTTGCCCCAATAATCTCCCGAGGAGCCAAAAGTAATACCGAAGTAGGGAGATATAGGGATTATATGAGGGATTAATCAATGTGCTTTTTATGCAGATGAGCCTACAGAAGACCGGTAGATGAAGTGCCGGCGTTTGGTGAGCGCGCGCTCTAGAGCACAGTCACAAACACACACATACGCGCACACACATAGTACACAAACACGAACACAACTGGTAAACTTTAGGTATTATGAGATTCATGTATGCCAATCCTAATATACTGCTATATACATGAGGCATTATTTATATAATGCCTCGTTGAAATGAGTCTAAATGTACATGTAGACGCTCCCTCTCTCTCTCTCTCTCTCTCGCGCTCTCTCTCTCTCTCTCTTACGTTTTCTATAGCACGAGAGGGAGGAGATTGAAAGCTATTCTCTCCAATTATTATTATATTATTATTATTATTATTATTATTATTATTATTATTATTATTATTATTATTTAAATTTTTTCATTCTAAAAGCAGAATTAAATATAAAGTAAGGAGTTTTCTGGTCTTTCATATGTGTATATATATATATATATATAATCATATATATATATACATATATATATATATATATATATATATATATATATATATATATATATATATAAATTTGTTCAGAGGCTATTGGTTACTTATTTCGTATTATCTGCTCAATATTCTTTTTTTTATGACAGAGAGAGGAGAGAGAGGAGAGACCCCCGATTCACTTCATTTCGTGCAGCTGCATCAGCGATACTTGCCTCATAACGTTGCCGACCCCATTAATTACAAGCGTAGTCTCGAGGCTCTGATTTCCCGACATTATTGCTTCATTCAAGCCCCTTCCCCGTCCTTAATTACGTTCACGATTTCGAAACCATAATACGAATTCGTTATCGAACTTACTGCGTTTATCGAGCTTAGTACTACCCACATACAATCTCGGTTAGCCCGGGACGTGTGACTCTGTTCAGGTGAACGTTATTCCCACACTTGAGCTTAATTTCCTTGTGGTTTTATTCCTTTCTGGCGCTGTGATTCAAGCAGCGTCTCCTCAACACATTTCATTCTAATCATTATGTTTTCTCGTTTGTTTGTTGGATACCAGGAGGCTTGACTTGTTGGTTATTTCAGCATAAACAAATGATCTATCCACGGGTATTTCAACTGACCTAAGTACTACAGAACATAGCCTGACGCCCAATTGAGTCTAGTGCTAAGAGTTAACACAGAATTACTTCCTGAAAGACACTGATGGTAATAAAGGTTGACAAACTCCCTTAATCGTTTTGCCACTACATGTTGCGCTTACTGTTTCCAAACAAGGGAAATGACAGCGACATATCACTGAATAAAACCCTATTGGCCTTACACCACTATCGCCTTCAAATGTTGCTTCCTCCAGACTAGACTCAAGAAGTCAAGAGCAAAGCTTGCTACTATCTCTCTCTCTCTCTCTCTCTCTCTCCTTCTTCTTCTTCTTCTTCTTCTTCTTCTTATGCTGAGTCAGCATCTTTATTTACTTGAAATGCTACGATGTTGATGCTCCTGATATTAAAGAAGCTATGACGGTATGTTAACACTGCCTTTATTCTCATATATTCTGCGTTAATTCCTTTCGAAATTCATGTATCCACATTAGTGGTGTTGTTTAACACAAGCCCATCGGGGGGGGATGACGGTAAAGACATAAACAAGAGACTGTCAATATCATAAAGATAATAACGTACCCGAGAAACATTATTCTCATTCCGTGGTCCAAAGCAACTTCCCAGTCTAATTTCCATTGCGTTGATGAGAATTACAATGCTGGCAGATTGCATGTAATTGTTATCCTTCATAATACTTCAGTTGCAAGCGATTTTCCCGCACGAACCTTGGTTAGTGTTGCAATGATGAGGAGGAGTGTTGCGCAGTATGTTTCCTGTTTCCTTTTTGTATTATATATTAAGTCTTATGTGAAAATTTTCTAAACGAATAGAAAAAGTAGAATTCGCCACTGAGAAGAGACATTTAGTGAAAAAAAACTGCAAGATGACATTATTTCAGTGGAGAAAAACGCAATAATATTATTTAGTGGAAAAAACTGCATAATATTCAGTAAAAAAAAAAAAAAAAAAGAAAAAAACTGAAATATGTCATTAGCTAGTGGGGAAAAAACTGAAAGATGACGTTATTTAGAGGGAAAAAATTACAAGATGACATTATTTAATGGAAAAAACTACGATATATTATCTAGTGGAAAAAAAAAACTGCAAGATGACCATGTATAGAAAAAAAAAAAAAAAAAAAAAAAACCAAAAGCTAGAATATGACATTATTTTGTTGGGAAAACTACAATATGCCCTTATTTACCGGGTACGTAAACTACAAGATGGCCTTATTTACTTCCTTCTCTGACACATAATGAATCATGCAAAAATCTTAACACATAATTTTTCCCATCATGGAACAATAACAACATAAAGCACTCGGTTTTCTCAACGCCTTTAGGGATGCAGTTTGCTAGCCCACACTCTTCGTAGACCCTACTTAATACCTAGGTGACACCTGTGTGGCTACATGAAGGCAATAGGCAACGGGTGACCCACGAACCTTGCAACGTGAGCCAGGCTGACTGCACCTTGCTAAGGTGGGCTTCAAGATATTCCAAACATTTTAACTACACACCAAGGTCTAATTTACCAGCAATTCGAAAACCCAGAAAGAAGAGGAGGAGACCGGTCATCCTATTGCCTGTAATTTGACGGTAGATCTACAGTAGATGCGTTGGAGGTATCCTATTACAGCTAGAGTCTAGCACCCTTTTAACTACAAATTTTCGCTACAGCATCGCTACATTGGCTCTGAGTTTCTGTTTCAAAGAGTTATATGTGTGACAGAAGTGGCCTACCAATCTATTTGTGTTCAGTTCATGTTTTCGGTTAATTTTTTTTATCTGAATTTCCTGTTTTTGGTTTATTTTTTTTTATCTGAATTTGCTGTTTCAATTTTCATCAAGACAGAGAAGTAGCCTAACAAGTCGAAAAATGTTCCATAAATTCTGTTTATATTCATTGCAAAAGGAGATTGAAGTATTTAAAGAAAATGACCGCACGAGATAAAATCACTGATATTAAAAACTTCCATGATACCGATAGCGATAAGAGATCGAAGACAATAGCATTCACAATGACTGACAACGTCTTTGAGCGAACGGAAGGTAAATAAATAAATAAATACAAAGGAAATATAAATACCCTTGAGGACAGAAACCGGGAAAACATCAAAGTGAGGAAATTGAATCGGGAAGCAAGATGCCAACGGGAATACAAAAAAAAAGGTCTAAAAGTACAAGAGTGTCCAAAAAGTTCCAGTACCATTACAAGCAACAAAAAGCTACATTACCCTATGTTATATGGTTTCTGAGCAATAGATACTTGCAATGG
>NC_061098.1:29980951-29983451 GCF_015104395.2 Macrobrachium nipponense | reverse complement strand
CGGTTCTGTGTGTAATAGGCCTAAAATCTTCATTAAATTTGTGTTGCGACTACGAATAGAATTGATTTAAATCGTAAACAAAGAAAAAAAAAATAAAAAAAAAAAAGATACACATTACACCAATAAAGTATCCAAGAGGTTATACAGAAATTATACATACAGGAATTTTACCTACTATGCACAATGGATATTAAGGAATGCAGAAAACATATAACCAGATCTTCGACCAGGTGAATATTAATTTGTTTATTTGTCATTATAGGGGAATGAATGCTAGTCATATTCTGACCATTGATCTATTGATAAATTAGGCCTACGTGGTTGAGATTGTTATACAGTTCTAAATCTGGTCACAGCCACATTTATGTTATAATTAGGCCTATTTCTGAATAATTGATGAACACAGCCACATTAGGCCTATTCTGAATAGTAGCTGAGCACAACCATAGTAATGTTATAATTAGGTTTTTTTCTGAATAGTGGACGAACTTAGCCATAATAAAATCATAATTAGGCATGTTTCTGAATAGTGGAAGGACACAACCACATTAGTGTTGTAATTAGGCCTATTTCTGAATATGAATAAACACAGCCACATCAGTGTTATAGCTCAGGATTATCTGCAGTAACTCGAAAGGGCATACTATTTATTATTAAAGGTATATTTTATTTATTTTTGCTGTGTATAACCACGTGTCTTGTAAATTGAAATTAATAAACTGGTACAGGTAGTAGGAAGTCGAAACCTATTCTAGTGTTATGAACCACAACTGGTCGTTAACCTCTCTCAGTAATGAGGCTGAGGACTTGATGTAGTTGAAACGGTATATTAACATTAATATTCAATTGATGGGAAATCAATATCATTAGTTTATTCTGGATAAACTCACAAGGCACACAATGGGAGCGATAATTCCTTGAAACTGCCGTTTCTCTTTGTTTAACCTTAGTTAAAAAGTTGATGCTCATTTGGCAATCACTGCCTTTTAGGCGAAGTAGAGTAATACAAAATGCGTTCGTAGTGGGGTTGTTATAATTGCTTTTGAATTATGTAAATTATTTATATTAGATGGTGTATTATATTTTTCTAATTATTAATAAGCCTTTTTCACATAAATGGATCCCGATTCGTACAGGGTTTCTTTGTATGCTAAGGTGGTAACGTTTTTTCAGTTATGTTTCATGTAGACCTAGTGTTTTTAAAGTAATAATAATAATGATAATACACTTTACTATCTTTTGTTTTTTGTTTTATAAGCGTAGATTCACTTGGATATTCGGCTTCCATACAATGCAAGAGATTACTAACTGGCGTTCGTTGAAATCACGTAGGCCTCTATGCATATAGTACATGACTGGTGAAGAAAAAAAAAAAAAACGGGTATTCTTAAAACATTACAGTTAGTGATGTAATATATATATGTATGAACAAATGACATATGTACATGTATAGGTGTATAAATATATATATATATATATATATATATATATAATATATATATATATATATATAGATATGTATGTGTATTTGTGTATATTTATGTATATATATATATATAGATAGAGAGAGAGAGAGAGAGAGAGAGAGAGAGAGAGAGAGAGAGAGAGAGCGCATTTCATTTATGTATTTATATACACGTTCCCATGTGTTCATTTCCACTATATATATATATATATATATATATATATATATATATATATATATATATATATAAACATACTATATATATTTATATATATATATATAAGTCATATCACATTTCCGTGATTCATATACATATATCGAGCTACAATGCCTTTAATATCTAATTCGCTCTACATCGGAATTAATATATTTTCATATATGCTTACCCAAAGGGAATTTTTTCTCGATAATAGACTTGTCTGGACCAGGGCGCGAACCTATGGATCCTTTCAAACCCAGGAACGTCAGTGAAGCTTTACCTACTACACCACCGCGAGAGGCTAAAAGTTCATGTCGCCTCACCCCTCATATACCTTTCGCGCGCAGGTAATTAGTTGGTTTGGAGACAACATCAACCCACCTCGACTCCGGTAGTGTTTTTGTAGAGCTTTGACAGCACGTAGCCAATCTATAAGTCATATCACATTTCCGTGATTCATATACATATATCGAGCTACAATGTCCTTTAATATCTAATTCGCTCTACCTCAGAATTAATATATTTTCAAATATGCTTAACCGAAGGGGAATTTTTTCTCGATAATGACTTGCCTGGACCAGGGCGCGAACCTATGGATCCTTTCAAACCCAGGAACGTCAAGCATATATGAAAATATATTAATTCCGTAGAGCGAATTAGATATTAAGGACATTGTAGCTCGATATATATATATATATATATATATATATATATATATATATATATATATATATATATATATATATATATATATATATATATTGTCACGAGACAAAATAGTAGAAATTTTCGTTGAAAGTTGGGAGATATCTAGAGGACCGGTTCTAGTTTTGGAG
>NC_061098.1:29977817-29980451 GCF_015104395.2 Macrobrachium nipponense | reverse complement strand
CTTGGTTAATTGATTTATTTATTGTAAATGAAAACGATTTGTTATGATGCAACTCTCTCATTTTCATTACCTGTTAGAATGGAGAGAGAAGAGAGAGAGAGAGAGAGAGAGAGAGAGAGAGAGAGAGAGAGGGGGTGATTTGCCCAGGAGGATTAGAGAACCGGGAGAGAGAAAGAGAGAGAGATTGTCGGTGCTAGAGAGAGAGAGAGAGAAAGGTTATAAGTAATGGGATGTGTGGGTCTGCTTTCCGTTTCGTGTCCACGCTACCTTATGAATACTGGGGAATAATCCCCCCATGTTACATATATATATATAAATATATATATATATATATATAATATATATATATAGTATATATATATATATATATATATAATATATATATGATAATATATATATATATATGATATATATATATTTATATATATGTATTTATATATTATAGAATTTTATTATATATATATATATAATATATATATATATATAATATATATATATATATATATATATATATATATATATATATATATATATTGATATATATATATAAAAAAAAGAAAAAAAAAATATTCGTTCTTGTAACTGCTTTTAATTTATCTATTTATTTATTTATTCATTTATTTATATCTTATAACAATTGACCGTCGGAATATTTGATTGACTGGGCTAACATAAAATGTCGATTCGACGCAGACAAAGCGCATGGTCATTAACTCTCTATCAAATGGGCTTTGGTGTGGTATTTGATGATTCCGTAAAAGATTTGGGAATTATCATTTAATTTTTGTGTTAATAATTAGAAAATACATCGATGCGTTTCGTGCGATATCGTTAGAAATATTCCAGTGAGCGATGTACGTAGTCTGCTTACCTGTATGTGCACATACACACACATACACACACAAACGCAGCAATGAGAGAGAGAGAGAGAGGGAGACATTACCCGATCAGACTTCGTGGTCTAAATGAATACTACGTTGCATACCTACTTCCGTGGTAGACTTTCCTTTGTCTAATTTCTGTTGTTGCACAGTTGCGTAATTAGTTTGCAAAATTAGGGCGGATTTACGCGTTACGCTGAATTTGGAAACATCATAAACCCAGGAGATCCCAGGAAGTCTTGGTGGAATATATTAAGGACAGTGGCCAGATAGGAACTGAAGTGCAAACTACTCTAGTTTTTTGTCTACATAATATACATATGTATATATATATATTATATATATATATATATATATATATATATATACCTATATATATATATATATATATATAATAACATATATATATGCCCAGTCAATCAGATATTCCGACGGGCAAATGTTATAAGATATAAATAAATGAATAAATAAATAAATAGAATTTAAATTAAAAGCAGTTACATGAACGAATATTATTTTTTCTTTTTTTTTGGTAGAACAGTAAACCAAATATTCTGGCGTTCAATGGTTATAAAAATATAAATTAATAAAATAAAACAAAAGCAGTTACATCAACGAATAGTTTTTTATTTTTTATTTTTTGCAACCCTGTGAACCAAATATTCCAGCGTTCAATGGTTATACAAAAATGAATATATAAAATAAAACAAAAGCAGTTACATAAAGCGATAGTTTTTTTTTTTTTTTTTTGCAGCCCAATCAAACAAATTTTCCGGCGTTCAATGGTAATAAAAAATGTAAATAAATAAATAGATTAAAAGCAGTTACATCAACGAATAGCTTGATTTTTTTTTTTTCAGACCCAACAACGAACCGCGGTCAGTGTGATTCCCTTTATGAGAGATAACTTATAATCAAATTATTTTGACGTTTTTAAAAAAGCCTCTCGTATTGGGAAGGAAATTCAGCAGTATCTTATAATGGCAATGAATGATACTGATACCAAATGATAAAGTCAGTTCGTAAATGGCTATCTTAAAGGAGATGATGATGATACCGTTCTGTTTTTATTGTTGATGATGATGAAAAACGGAAAATGATTGATAACACGTTGAAACACGTCGTTTAATTATAGCCTATCGAGACGATCTGAAATGGTTGATAAAGACGTGTTTGAGGATGATAACTGCGCGAGTTCACTAATGATTTTATGAAATTCATTAACCAATTAACAAGTTTACAATAAACTCAAAATTGTTCACAGTGGTATGAAGGTTTTTGACATTTCCTAATTAATACGATAATCAGGCGAAAACTTAATTAGTTTAGGATTTTCGCTTACTCGGGGAGTAAGCCTACAGACTACTTTGTTGTTGTTATTGTTGTTCTTGTTCTTGTTGGGGGGGGGTAGGAAAGGTTAAGAACGGTCTGAAAAATGTGTTTCGCGTTTGGTTGAAGATACAGGAATTCTAGGATAGGATACTTATTGTTTAGTTATTTGAATAAAAATATGAACAAAATAATGTGCATGTTAAACAGTACAGAAAAATTATTCATCATAAAATGTAGTGTATTTATTTTAACTTTCGTTGGTGAAACAACGCTCTATTTGACCGTAGATTTTAATATGTGCCCCGAGTAAGCTGGAGGTCAGATTAAGTCTTGTTAATAGTGTAATTGATTACGCGTTTAGTAAAGAAGTGAGCTTTTGAAATTGTGTTAACGGTAGACATTTAGGAGGGAAAAAGATATG
>NC_061098.1:29967817-29972817 GCF_015104395.2 Macrobrachium nipponense | reverse complement strand
GCCCACGTATCTTTAACCACGTCCCGGTGGTAGCCTGTCCTATATCGTTGCCAGACGCAGGATCATGGCTTACTTTATCCTTGAAATGAAATAAAAACTACTGAGGCTAGAGGGCTACAATTTGGTACTTTTGACGATTGGAGGGTGGATAATCAACATACCAATTTGCAGCCCTAGCTTCAGTAGCTTTTAAGATCTGAGGGCGGACGGACAAATAGTGATCTGAATAGTTTCCTTTTACAGAAAACTAAAATTATAATGAATTATTAATTAACTTCATCAGAGTTATAAGGGTAGATTTCTGAGGAGACTGAAGCCCGTATTTGAATCACTTATTATAATTAACTTTGTTTTGAAGTATAATAATTCTTTCTTTGTAATTAGTTGAATGGTCGTTATTAAAATAATAACATGTCTGAAAATGATTTACCGCGTCCTAATTATATCTAAGGTGAAGACATTATGATAATTACCTATACATTGACAAATTTAATTAAGAGTGTTGTCACTGTGGATAATAATGTCTACTTGGAATTTGTGTTGATTTCACCAGAGTAATAGTAATTTATATAAGTAATTGTTAGCCTGTTCGATAGTGTATATATATATATATAATATATATATATATATATTTATATATGTATATATACCATACACATATATATATATATATATATATAGATATATATATATATATATATATATATATATATATATATATTTGTTGTGAATTTCACGATGGTCTGAAGTGAAAGTTCTTTTGGACCTGATATTTCAGATCAGTACCACAAAAAGAGTATGATCCCTGACAAACCAACACTTAAAGAGTACAATCTCAGAGAGGATACACCAAACCACAAACTAAAGATTAACAATTATTTATTACTTAAAAAATTAACATAACAAAAGAACCCCTCTGAAAACTGAATGACGGGGAGAAAAGCACCAAATGCACAAACAACACCAAATCAGTCGCTTCTACAATCGCCTACCTAATTAGCATGCCAAGGAGTAAGAGAAAGTAAACAGTGGAAGTAAGAAAAACACTCTTTACCTAGCATACGATAGATGGAGATTCAAAGGAGGGAAAACCTTAACCTATATCTTAACCTAAATCTTCACAAATCGTTTTAACAAAGTACATTGTACTAAATACATACTCGTATAACAGTATAAAACATAAATAACTCAATAGGTCGAGTCCATAAAGGAACACTTAAAATCATCCAAGAACGTCTTTATGCAGTTAAATGCCGACACTGAAATACTTATTTTCGTGTAAAAGATGTCTTTACTAAAATAAGGGGTTACTGCTCCATCGCACGAAGAAATGAATTAACAATACTAATAATAATAAAGTGGCCTTACTCTTCTCCGCCACTAGAGGGCCTCCTCACGACTCCAAGGGCGCAGTGTACAGGCAGAGGCAGGAGATTACAGGCCGTATATTACGCTCGCACTAAGGGCCATTCACGAGAGCAAATGCTGAGCTCTACTCCAACTATAAAGGGCTGTAGAAATCCTCGGTGAGGCATAAAGTCCAAGCCTCCAACAACAGGCCCCAAGCAATCCAGCTTCGGACAAAGGGCACGAGCACACACTCACTCTCGAGTGACGCAATACGATGCAGGTGTGCAAAAGGAAGTATCCTCTACCCAAAAATATGTGCACTGCCGTTGACTGCCAATAATACACACTGGTCATTCTATGGTGGAGCCGAGTACAGAACTCCAGAACTAATGCCACAAGGCCCCCTCGAAAGCTCCGGGAGAGGGTCAAAATATGACGTGGCGCAGACGACGAAAGCCAAATCACCATCACAAACATGAAAAAAAAGAAACAAACTACATGGGCGGAGTACCAATATAAATCAATAACAATCCTTAAGGGGAGGCAAAAGACCCATATCCAGTGTTGAAACTGGATTAAACTAGAAAAACTTACTTTAAAAAACAGGGCCATCAAAACTGAATAAATTACGTTAATTTATATATATATATATATATATATATATATATATATATATATATATATATATATATATATATATATATATATATATATATATATATATATATATATATATATATATATATGTGTGTGTGTGTGTGTGTTGTGTGTGTGTGTGTGTGTGTGCGTGTGTGTATGTATGTCTTAGAAGCTTAATTATTTATTTCTACTGAAAACTTCGATAATCGCAGAACTTGAAATGCAATTCAGAGTTGAGATAAGAAAATAATAATCATATAAAAAAGTTAAAGCAATAGGATAAATCACCTTCTGTTGTGCCTGAAAGAAAAATGATCAAATTTATCGGGAGCTGGTACTGGCTTCGAAGAAGAATACCATAGTATTGGAGAAATCCGGTCCCAAGTGCTTTCAATAATCGAAGCCATTTATACATACAAATATTTTGTGCCATGGGCACAACATTGCTCCATATTGAACGTACAGGATTTGTGTATGTGATGTATATTCTCTTTCTCAGGAATCCTAAACTGACGGTACCAACAGGTTTAGTGTAAAAATCGTGTATTGTTGAAACACCGACTTGGATATATCTCCAATTCTCTCTCTCTCTCTCTCTCTCTCTCTCTCTCTCTCTCTCTCAGGCCAAGTATTTTTAAAAAGTATTCAATGAATGCAGTATACAAGTGATGACCTCATAAAATATCAGAAAAAAAGATTTGCCAACTAAATAATGTAGTCCTTGCCTTCAGGAAATGTCCTCTCTCTCTCTCTCTCTCTCTCTCTCTCTCTCTCTCTCTCTCTCTCTCTCTCTCTCTCTCTCTCCAAAAGAATTCTGAATATTTATAAGGCTAAGATTTTTGAAAAAGTATTCAATGAATGCATTATGCAACTGATGAAGAGATGACCTCATAATATTTCAGAAAATTTAAGAAAAAAAAGGCCTTAACCACTAAATTACAAAAATGTGCTCGCCTTATGGCAATATCGTTTCATTTCCAGTGAAAGTGGAAGTTCAGTCGTGCAATATTTAGGAAATGACTGTCGTCGTTTGAAGTAGTTGACAAAAAAAGCGCCATGAATATGGAAATAGTCGTCCCGAGAGCGAAATATTATTGGGGAAAAAGAAGTCTCTTTGTTTTGTAATATTAAACATATGTTGAGTAATCATAATTATATATTCTTGATTCACTATCATTATACTTTCGTGATTCAATATCATTATACACCTCTGATTCAGGATCATACAATATTTTCAAATCAGATTCATCATTACAATTCGTGATTCAATATCATTATACATTCGTGAGTCATTATCATTATACCTTAATGGTCCACTATCATTATAAATTCGTGATTCAAATCATTATTATACGTTTGTGATTCAAGATCACGATATATTCGTAATTCAGTATCATTATGCATTTGTGAGTCATTATCAATATATATTCATGATTCACTATCATATACATTCGATGATTCAATATCATTTATTACATCTTGATCAAGAGTTATACATCATTAATTCAGTATTACATTTAATTCGCGAGTCTATCATTAGATATTCGTGATTCAAGTATCATTATACATTCGTGATTCAATATCATTATACATCTCTGATTCAAGATTATACATTCATATTCAGTTATTATTTACATTCGCGACTTTTATCATTTAATTATTCTGAATTCAGTTATCATTATACATTCGTGAGTCATAATCATTATATTTTAATGGTCCACTATTATTATACATTCGTGATTCAAATCATTATTACACGTTCGTGATTCAAGATCATGATACATTTGTAATTCAATATCATTATACATTCGTGAGTCATTATCAATATATGTTCATGATTTACTATCATTATATATACGTGATTCGAGATCATTCTATATCTGTGATTCAAGATCATGACACATTCGTAATTCAGCATTATTATACATTCGTGATTCAATATCATTAAGCATTCATGATTCAATATCATTGTACATCTGTGATTCAGGATCATGATACATTCCTAATGCAATATTATTATACACTCTTGAGTCATTCTTTACATATATTTTTCATTCAGTATCATTATACATTCGTGATTCCATCTCATTATACATTCGTGATTCAAGGTCATTACACATCTCTGATTCAAGATCATAATACATTCGTGATTCAGTATCATTATACGTTCGTGATTCAGTATCATTATACATCCGAGATTCAGTAGCATTATACATCCATGATTCAGTATCATTATGCATTCTGTATTCTGTGTCATGGTCCATCTAAGATTCAGTATCATGATACATCCATGATTGAATATCATTATACATTCGAGATTCAATATCATTATAGTACACTTGTGATTCACTATCATTATACATATCACTATACAGTCCTGATTCAAGATCATTTATATTCGTTGTCTCAGAATGAGGCCTCCTGATAATAGCTGACTTGCTCTCTCTCTCTCTCTCTCTCTCTCTCTCTCTCTCTCTCTCTCTCTCTCTCTCTCAGTCGTATATCGGCCGCAGCCATAATTGAGAGCAGCGTCCATTTTGATATGTAAAGTAGCTGTCTGCTTTGTCACTTTCATTTGCATATTATTAAGGAGGAAGAATTTTGATAGATTTTTCCACCTGTGCATTTGCTTTATTCAGGCCTCAGTTTTCAGATATTTTTTTTTATTTCATAGTTAGTTTATCTTATTTTATTTTTGAGTTGCAGGTGACTTACTACACGACACTTCATGCATATAGTTTAGCATGGAAAACAGAACACTTTCTATTTAACGTAAGAGAAAATAAAGTTAGCTCTCTCTCTCTCTCTCTCACACACACACAAACACACATTTCATTTGAGTAACTCACTACATACGACAGTTGATGCACATATAGTATAGCATGGAAAACAAAACACTTACTACTTAACGAAAGAGAAAATAAAATAATTCTTGGTGGCTTCGGTTGGCTGATATTGCGTTAATGGATTCTCGTCAGGAAGGAACAAAATAATTGGGGGGAAAAACGTGC
>NC_061098.1:29957817-29965317 GCF_015104395.2 Macrobrachium nipponense | reverse complement strand
ATATATATATATATATAGAGAGAGAGAGAGAGAGAGAGAGAGAGAGAGAGAGAGAGAGAGAGACTCCCTTCTCCCTTTCCAAACCAAAATGGATTAAAGTACCAAGCACGTACTTAAGTACAATGGCCAACATATAGACCCATAAAATGATTTCATTAAATAAAAAAAGCCCAAATCATCCCTTTAATGGAAACCTGCTTTGCAAGCTCACGGACGTATTAGCTTACAAAGTCATTTCAAGTTCTATTTCTGATTTCGATAATACAGTGTTCGTGTATAACTCATAATTATTTGATGGTTATCACATTTAATTTACTGGAGTTCCAGGTAATATCAAGTATTCCTACATTTCACCACTGGAATCAACAGATTTAGTGGCTGAATTCTAAATATATCTAAACTCATGGTAATAGGTTATCACTGCCAACAGCATACGATTACAAATGGCATTTGATATCCCTCCTTCGTGTATTCATTTCCATTGATATTCCATTGTTTACACGCTCGTCTTTTGTCTTTTGTTGTATTCTGGTAACTGACTTGACTGTTGTGGTCTCGAATTCCTTCGCTTTCCTCCAGTGCAGTGTAGTGTGTCTCCTTGTTAACGTTTTTTTTAAACTAGACTTCGTTATATCTCTCTCTTTCTAAGTATAAATATACAAAAGATAGTATACCAAAGAAATTGTTAGTTTAACTGTCATTTAATTTTATCAATGAAAGCATCGGCGGAAGGAAAATAAATTCATTAAAAAAGAACCACCACTTTTTCTAGTCAACAGCCGATGGAAGTTCCACTTCCACCGTTTCTAATTCATTCAGTTTGGAGTCGGACGAGAGTCGTTAACCGGTCTCTACCTTGTGTCACTTGTTTTCCCTGTTTTTTCTCTAATTTGTGTATTTGCGCTCGGAGTTCGTTGCTGGGATAAACGAAAAATACTTTATAAGCTCCGAATGTCATGATTGGACGTCCATTTTTCTCTCCATTCGTCCGAAAACTGACCATATTTGACTTTTTTTTGTGATCTAATGATTCAATACCCAGATACCTGTTAATCTATGTCCTCAAAGGCTACTTCCTACTGGAGGTTATAATATCCATCAAGATGAAATCATTCAATTGATCAAGACTTTCTGCATCCACCGAATTCGGCAAGTGCATAATTTTGTTAATTGGTAAATGTCCAGGAGAAGGCCGCACCCGTTTTTCAAGTATTAACGACGAGAAACGGCAAAAAACGACCAGATTGGTGTTGCATATTGCATAGAAACATGAGGAAATGAATTAAAAAGAAACAGAGTTACTCTTACACACAAAATCTAAGCATAAATCTACTAATTCAATTATGGGGGATCCCAGTGGGAAGCGGGGTTTTTGGGTTGGGGGGGAGGAGGAGAAAAGTGATTTTCGGGGCACTACCGAACCTAATACAACCACCTAATCTAACCTAGGGCCCTGTACCCCTACCTAGGCATAGCGATGGGGGGCTCCGCCCCCCTGCGATACCCCCTTAAGGCCACAGTGATTTTCGGGGCACTACCGAACCTAATACAAGCACCTAACCTTACCTAGGGCCCTGTACCCTACCTAGGCGTAGCGGGGGGTCTCCACCCCCGCTGCGACCCCCCTTAAGGCCACTACCTAACATCCATCAAACCAAATCCAAAGTGATGGTACTGCTGTATACATCGTTATACTACCACCATTATAATATACTCTATAAATTAAAGAAGCTTACCTTAAACTGTTGGTTGATAAAGATGTGCTGCTGCTTTGAGGAAAACGTGAAGCCGTTGCAAGGTTCCCTGACATGCAACTTAAGGAAGTAGCCAGGTACCCGACGAATCCACTAGTTTTTTCAATATTCCCCGAATAAGCTAAAACAAATTCACCGTAACTTAGGAAACAGTCAGGACAAGAAGCTGGAATTTAAACTTCTTGTGCAATATGAGATGAAGAGCTTGCTACGGCCTCCATGTCTAGGAACAAACTGAAAAGCCTGGGTAAGATAATGTAATGTCGCGCTGAGAAAATTTTCAAACACCCGCGCCATTGGCCAAAGTTGATGAGGTGTAAGAAAATGAAACTGTGATTGGCCAAACGTGTAAGACGTCATAGTGGACTAGTTTGTCTGCGGATTATAGTAGATACAGGGCTCATTTGAGCTAAAAACAAGACATAGTCAACAATAACAACAGACTTAGAAAAATTCTGGGAGGAGACAAGAGTAGCGTGAGTTTGATCGTCGATATTTCGACTGTTATTGAATTTCACTAAATGATCTCACTCGTATACCACTATTTACATACATTCCTACACATTCTAGTAAAAATACATTGAATATCACTGATATCTTCATGCGGCCCTCTCCTAGACATTAACCTGTTAATTTTGTTGATTTTGCTTCGGTAGATACAGATTCATATGGTCTTGTTTTGGGATCGTATCGGGCATAATAGCTTGTTTTCACTTCCACGAGACGTCATATCATAGCCTGGGTGTAGGACAGTTCAAGCTCATGCATATAGGCTATATGTGTATATATCTACTTTATATATTTATGTATAGTTAAAAACGGATTGTATTGTTGGGGCAACGTTTTTGCTGTGAAGATTGTTCCTAACTAATTTGCTAACATTATGAGGGTCAGCATAGGTTACATAGTCAAGTTAAATCTGTTGACTGAGGCCTACTTTGATTTATAGATATTGAGTTGGTTTTCCGACGCCTAATTACTGATGACCCTTGACCCCAGGTAAAAAAAAAACCGTTGCTTATACTTTTGAAAGTTTGTTTTTTAATTTTTTTTATGGCACTAATGTTTATGGGAGGCCGTTAAGAATTCAATATCAAAGCTCGTGAAAAATTATTTACTTATTTGTTTAGTGTACTTCATATAAGTTCAAAGTTTTCTAAAAACTAGTTTTTAATAATTGATTACTGCGTAGCATACCAGTGATTACATCTCCATTTATACAAAACATTATATAAATGCCAGCCAAGTGCATCTTTAAACCACATTCGGATCGATTTATGAAAATAAATAAGATTTTAACATTTAAATGGATAGCAAATGTTGGCTTTCGTGCTTTGTTATAATTCCAGGCACCGTCTTAACCTTTTATTCCAAGTACTAATGTTGTCATATAATTCCGAAGGAAATTGGTACTACTTCTCAACATTAGACTATAAAAGCAATTTTCCTCGAGCCAGTAAAACCTTTTATCCCTAAAATTCGTACCAAGATTCACGCGAGAAATCGTTTATTCTTTCATTTCTCTCAGTTTTGTCTTATATTCCAGACGAAATTACTTTTAGACTTAAGAAACGACTGGTTCACTCTCCAGTCTGGTAGAAGCAAACTGCTCTAAAATAGCATAGCATGGCGGCCGTTTGGCGGGTCAGCCGTTGTCGTACTGTACGCATGATATCTATGATTTTAACCACCGCAAAATATGCATATGGATGAACGTCAACGTGGAAATGTGTATTCAGGTGAGCCATTTCTCATGAACGCTGCTTTCCTCCTGTTGGATAATGGTTTTGTTTGGAGAAGTGTGCTTCCGCGCCTGTGGTCTTCAAGTTTTCTTTGGGGGGGGGGGGGGGGGGGGCGGGGGGGGGGGGGCTCTGTCAGTGGTATTCCCGTTTTCTTTAATATTTCTGTCTTCGCACGAGGCAGTAGTGTTTCGTTTACAAAAATCTATTTTTACCAGTTGATTATTTTGCTTCTTGGCTAACCATTTTTTTTATATGGTATGAACTTGGGGTGGGAATCTCTCTCTCTCTCTCTCTCTCTCTCTCTCTCTCTTTTCTCTCTCTCCTCTCTCTCTCTCTCTCTCTCATAATCATTAATGTTATATTACCAGCTACCACCACATTAATTTCCAGAACACATTCTCTCTGTCACTCTCTCTCTCTCTCTTTCCTTAAGGGAAGTGTCAAGGAAAGGGGATTACCTGACTTAGCCCTTAATAGAGACCTCGACATCTCGCCTCTCTCTCTCTCTCTCTCTCTCTCTCTCTCTCTCTCTCTCTCTCTCTCTCGGGAATATCCTTGAATCCAGTAAGAAGGGGGAAGGACCCCAGCTACCCCCTTTCTGAAGTGATCAGAGAACCTCTTCTCACAAGAATTGTCGGGAACTGAGTATAAAGAAGCTCTTTGAGGCGTCTGGCCTACCTCCTCCTGTTCCTGGTCCTGCTCCTGCTCCTCTTCCTCCTGCTGCTGCTCCTCTTCCTGCTCCTCTTCCTCCTTCTCCTGCTCCTATTCCTCCTCCTCCTCTTCCTCCCTTTCACATCCTCCTCCTCCTCCACACCCACTCCTCCTACCCTCCCTCCTCTTTCCCCCTCTCCCATCCTCCTTTACTCTCCCCCTCCTCTTCCTCTCTTTCCCATCCTCCTCCTCCTCCCCTCCCTCCTCTTCCTCCCTTTCCCATCATCCTCCTCCTCCTCCCTCCTCCTACCCTTCCTCCTCTTTCCCCCTTTCCCATCCTCCTTTACTCTCCCCCTCCTCCTCCTTCCCTCCCTCCTCTTCCTCCCTCTCCCATCCTCCTCCTCCTCCTCCTCACCTGTCCGAAAAGGAGATCTATGGAAGGATTTCATAGTCCCAGATGGAATGTATGTAGGGTCAGACCGAGGAGGTTGGATTCTCTTGTGATTGATTCCAGTGACCGACTGAATGATGAATTCCTCAGTCCGTAATTATATAAGGAGTGATTATGTTGGTTAGTTTGTTTTGATGGTCTGTCAAAGTGGGTGTCTTAGAGCGTTTTAGTAAGTCACGTTTATCCTTTATAAGTGTTTTCTAAGTGCTCTAATGCTAGAGCTTTCTTTTCTTCGTGCTAACTTTGAGTTATTTTTTTCAGCTTTTTTTTTTTGCTTTGATTCTGAAAATGAACAGCTGACGCAGGTGTTGTCATGTTTCTCTTGTACTTAATTACGACAAATAATTAGCAGCTTTTACAGCTTTCATAAAAGTAATTACCAGCTTGTACAGCTGTTATAAAAATAATGACTAGCTTTTACAGATTTTATAAAAATAATGACCAGCCTAACTTAACCTAACCTAACCTAAAATAATGACCAGCTTTATAGCTTTTATAAAAATAATGACCAGCTTTCACACCTTTGGTAAAAATAATGACCAGCCTAACCTAACCTAACCAAAAATAGTGACCAGCTCTACAGCTTTCATGAAAGTAATTACCAGCCTTTACATTTTCCAAAATCATTTGGTTTTAATGTCATACTTCATACCGCTCTCTCTGGCGTAGGAATTTTAAACTAGGATAGTTAACAGCACCTATCTTCCTTCCTTCTGAATATCCTACACGCCTGTGCCTCTATTTGTGACACTGATTTACCTTAAATTCTCATCAAGGATTCATACGTCATTTCAGAACTAGGCCAATCCCTTACGACACTCCTGATTGGCTGTTGATAAACATATCACGAGAGTTCACATGAGTAGGATCTATATTCCACCTCTCCTGAGGGATACTTTATTCAGGAGAGGTGGAATATACATCCTGCCTACGTGAACTCTCTCGAAAGACTGAGAGTTTCCAGCTTCGTAAGGGACTGGCCTAGACATCAAATGAACGATTAATGTGAATTTACTATAGTCACACCATCCGTGTTATGGTTCAGATACTATATCCGTGAATATGCCATGTTCCTTTTTGAAGGTTTTTTTTTGTAAGACAGGCCCAGAAGAGAGCAAACGTTGTCAGATGGATTACCAGTAAAATGCCTTCGTCTTTTTAGGAAATATGTTCCTCAAGTGTTCGTACTTTCCAAGGAGGTATTTTATGAGATTAAATCTACCATCATCCATCATTACTTTATTCCCCAAGGTGATATGACGGTACTGGTATACCCGTACTGTCATTTTGTCCGTTCAATGAACCGTATATTTTAGTTATAAGAGCGGACCAGGCAGTATAAGATTCCTGAAAACAAGGAAAATTTTTTTCTATTTATTTACAGTTTTTTTTTTTTATTATTTAACAGTGAGAGAGAATGAACTTCGACCTCTCTTAGATTTTGCTCTAGAAACCTTTATAAGGGAACTAGCTTTTGACAGATTTTATATTTATATAAATGTGTAAACGTATGATTTGCATTAACTCTAACAGTGACAGCCAGTCTGAATAAAAACATCAAGGTGCATGCAATGATTTTCCCAGTTCTGAATAAATAAAAAAAATGAAGTTCGTTCAAATCTGTTGCTTTGAATGAAAAAAAAAAAGAAATTAATTCTCACGCGTTCGGTTATTTGATCTCGACAGCAATAATTCCAGAGCTGGAAATGCGGTCATTAAGATTTCAATATAATTCCCGGTCTCGGAAATTCAGGAGTCATATTCACCCTATTTCCAGCCGCATGGATAACCAGTAACAATATCCTTGAAGGTCGATTTCCCGATGATTACTTTACCTGCGCGTAATTCAGGAGTTTCTCCTGATCAGGATCTAATCAGTTAATGAAGGATCTATAGATCCCTTGGGTATAGTCCCAGTATTTATAGGCAGGGAGAGATTTTTCTATAATAGCTAGTCCTAACCTTCCCGCGCGCGCTCTCTCTCTCTCGATTTTCAAGCCCTCATGACGTAGTGATCCTTCATAATATAATGCTCTTACTTTATTTATTGGATATCAGCTTGTTGGTGCGCGCTACGCGCGCTGGAACTAGGCGCTGATGTCTCCCCTAACCTCCCAATCCCCTACTTGCACTTGTGGGGGCGGACAAACAGGTTTGTAGGAGGAGGGTGGATGTCTCCGCTACCCTCCCAATCGCCTACCTAACCTGGTGGGGCGGACAAACAGGTTTTTAGGAGGAGGATGGATGTCTCTCCAACCCTCCCGTTCCCTTGGTTGGTAACGTTAATTCTCGTAACTTTTAAGAACACCACAATTTAATCTACCCAGTTTCGAGTTTATTTTTTTTTTATGACGTTATTGACGATCTACCAAATCCTTTTTTGAAAAAGGGAGATTAATGTATGTATGCATGTATGTACGTACTTATGTACGTATGTTGCCGTTACATGCCAGAGGATATTGCATATTGAATAGCATTTGCAATGCTTAATGACTTGGCACTTTTCCTATTCAACCAGAGTTGCTCCTCGTTTGGTGCAGGCTTGATTTTGCAACGACTTTTCCCCTGCAATCTTCGTGGCACCGCTAATTACCCAGTAAGCAATTTGGCATTTGCTGGAGAAAGGTTTTTAATCGCCTCTCTCTGCGACTCGATGGCGACGCGTTTTGCTCTAAATGACTGCTTTCGTTTCCTGCGATTTACGCTGCTTCAGAGCGACAGATGGTATTCGGGTGCCCTTGAGTGGGCAGTGGCGCCAAGAATCTTTCCAGGTGACACCAGATATTTTCCAGGTGGCGCCAGAATCTTTCCAGATGGAATCAGATCTTTCCAGGTGGTACCAGATCTTTCCAGGTAGTACCAGGTCTTTCCAGGTGGCGCCAAATCTTTCCAGGTGACGCCG
>NC_061098.1:29902817-29952817 GCF_015104395.2 Macrobrachium nipponense | reverse complement strand
TTATTATATTATTCCCCTGGAGAAGTTCAGCAATAACTAAACCCATGGTGGGCCAACTTCAATTCTGGCTGGGAAATCGGCTGCAGCTGTAGGCCTATTTTAACTTCGCAAATTGAATTAATAATTCAACACCCAATTGCAGGAGTAACCAAAGGTGAACCCAATTAGACAAGTTTGAATTTATTTTTATAGATGTCAGATATTCAAGGGGAGTATTCAATGATAAGACGCGCATTCATGCCTCGGTTTCTCGAATGTATAAAGTTATTGTATTGGAAAAGCCAAAATGATTACCAACTTCTCGTGTGCACGAAGTCTTATGAAATAAGAGAGGAAAATTTCCTTGTGCCTGCGTTGATTTTTGTCCCTTTTTTCGTAAAAAAAATGGAAAAAAAACGTAAAAAAATTGGTAAAAAACGAGATACGAATGGAAAAAAGAAAACCCATTAATCGATAAACGAAAATCCTCTAATTAAAGAAAAAAAACATGTTGTCAAAGTCAAAGAAGGAATGCCCGTTATGGACCGAGAGAGAGAGAGAGAGAGAGAGAGAGAGAGAGAGAGAGAGAGAGAGTCGGCGATTTCTCTGCTGAGGTAAAGAATGCAATAATTAATTTTGCACGCATTTCAAAAATGTCGGAGCATTGCTTGTTTTTCTCACATAAAATCATCAACAAAAGTTGTTTGTCGTCTTTTGTTTTATTACTTTATTTATTTTTTATTTCATTTCCCCCACTATCTGTCAAACAGAATTTATAAAGTAGGGAGCTTCTGTCCCTTCTTTGTTTATTTTCCTCCTTTAAAATATATTTACTCTATATCTGTATCTTCATATATTCTGCCACCTCTTTGTTTTTTGTTTTAGTTTTTTTATTAAGATCATATCTACCCTATATCTGCATCTTCATATATTTCATTTCTCCAGTTATCTAGTTATTTCTTCCATTTTCTAGATGTGAAAGTTTTTAGAAATATTTTTTACCTTGTCTCTCTTCTCTCTCTCTCTCTCTCTCTCTCTCTCTCTCTCTCTCTCTCAACCCCGCATGTGACATATTAATCTAGTAGAGTATTGACCTTTTTGTTGGCAATGGTATAGTGTTCCTCCGATTAATTCTTTAAAGTAATAATCTTGCCATTGAAACATTCTCTCTCTCTCTCTCTCTCTCTCTCTCTCTCTCTCTCTCTCTCTCTCTCTCTCCCAGACACATTGAATAAACTGCCACCAGAAGTTGTAAACAGCAACAGTGTGGGGAAGAGTTTTTTAAAAGAAAGGTAGACAAATCATTAGGACACTGTGAATGAACAGTAAAACCTGCTCCTACAGATAAGTGAGCACCCGATATCTTCTCTTAGGATGGACTAACTAGTTCTTTGAGACATCCTAATCCTTGTAACTCCTCGTAACTCTCTCTTTACATCGCCCAAGAAAAGGGTGCTGTATTCCGCCTAGACTGTCCGTAAGAACGCAGGTTATAATGAGACATTTCGAAAAAACAGACGAGCAGATGAACCATCCCAGATAATATTCATTAGAACGACCTCCTCGAGATGATTAGATTATGGGTGGCATCTCTGGAGTGGGTCTGTTACCACGGAGACCATTTGAACTGAATTACTGAATTGATGTTTTCCAGAAGTTAATCATCTGGAAAGGGTTACCTGAGGAGTGCGTCTGCTAATTTCCATCGGATTCTGTTGACTGGTTTCTAAGATATCCTGCCTATAAAGTATTCAGGTGGCTCTTAAGAAAAGGGTTACAGGACTTCACTGTTATATAAAATATATATATATATATATATATATATATATATATATATATATATATATATATATATATATATATATACATATATACAGGGTGTCCATAAAGTCCCAGTACCATTCTGGTCAATAAATACTTGTAATGGTACTGGGACTTTATGGACACCCTGTCCATTCATGCCATTATCCGTTTTTCTTCATTTATACACCATTCCACTGACTGTCACTGTTCATAGTTAACTTTTCATCGCTCGAGTTGATCCCCCATGTTTGTAAAGACGTCCCCCGCCCCTTCTCAAAACACTTAACCTATGGAGATCCTTATTTGTCCTTTTAAATCCCTATTGGAATAGGAGGAAGGATATTTCCTAGAGACGCTGGAATTTCCATGAATGCTGGTCACGTTCAGTTATCCACGAGGAACGGGTTGCCACCGTTCGCGTCAATTGAACGTCGCCCGGATCTGGCGCTTTCCTGGTTCTTTCAAATTCATTCTCGTTTTCGCTTCATGACAGCTGGAAAATTTCTTTTATAGCATCTTTCTGTCGAACAGGTGAGGGTAAATTAATATAGAACTATTTGTTCTCTCTCTCTCTCTCTCTCTCTCTCTCTCTCTCTCCTCTCTCTCTCTTCATTTTAGAATAAGTTAAATTTGATGCTCTCTCTCTCTCTCTCTCCTTTTTAAAATAAGTTAAATTTGATGCTCTCTCTCTCTCTCGCTCTCTCTCTCTCTCTCTCGTGGGATTCCGTACACGTCTGCATTCGTACGAAGGCTCCATGAAAAACTAAACACTATGTATACAGTATTCACTTGAATGTTTTATTTCGTCGTAGTTCCCCCAAGGAGATGATGTACTGTAGTATATCTTTCCAGATCGTTGTCTGTCTGTCTTTGTACTCTGGAGCTTTTTGTGAAGTTGGTGGATGAAAAAGGATAAAAAGTGAAATATGCAAAAATATCTGAGGGGAAGAGCTGATTAAAAGGGAAAGGATCTCTCTCTCTCTCTCTCTCTCTCTCTCTCTCTCTCTCTCTCTCACACACAGACACGATTTCTCTGTTCACCTGTTTATGTAACATTTCGGTGTAAATGAAATTTTTTTAAGAATTTCCTAAATCATTTTGAAGAAAGAGGAAATATTTTTCATTTTAGTTTTCTGTAAAAACAAAAAACAAAAACTTCCGTGCCGGCTTTGTCCGTCCGTCTGCACTTTTTCTCTCCGCCCTCGGATATTAAAACCTACTGAGGCTAGAGGGCTGCAAATTGGTATTCATCCACCCTCTAGTCATCAAACATACCAAATTGCAGCCCTCTAGCCACAGTAGTTTTAATTGTATTTAAGGTAAAATTTAGCCATAATCGTGCCTCTGGCAACGATATTATCTAGGCCACCACCCGGCCGTGGTTAACGTTTCATGGGTCGCGGCTCATTCAGCGTTATACCGAGACCACCGAAGATAGATCTATTTTCGGTGGCCTTGATTATACGCTGTAGCGGTTGTGCAGAAATCTCGATTGCGCCGAAGAAACTTCTGCGCATTTTTAACTGGTTTAATTAGGATTCGACTTCATTAAGTAATTCATAAATAATAGGTTGGAAGTTACGTAGAAATCAAGTGTAATTCGCTTTTGAAGCTGTAAGTTATTGTGTTGTATTTATGAAATGCTTGTTTTGCAAATCGTTGTTTTTGAAATCCTCGTAACGAGTTGTGTTGTATTGATGAAATAATTCCTTCACGGTTGATCTTTGTTGTTATTTACATTTCAGAATTACTGTTGGGGGATGTGGATGTTTATCGTAATTCTACCAATTCAGCAACTTCCCTTAATAACCCAGCCATGCCTTGACCATTACGTACCAAAGGCGCATTGAACCTTTTGGAATAGTTTGGAATAGCGAATGAAATGGCAGATTGGAATTGCGAACTGGAAGCGTTTATTGGAATGAGTAAAACGGACTAGAAGGCAATACAGAGCTTCCCAGATGCATAAGCTATTGCGCACAGTTGCTTGTGTGTTTGGGTATAAAGCTCGACATTATTCAGTAATACTTTAGTATTGGTCGTAGGCGAATGTATAGCTCTCCTGACTGGATGCCGTAATGGATAAGGTTTTAATGGATATCTGGAATAATTGGTTTATATCGAATCTATACAGCAGTGCTTTAGACATTATATGTTGTATAGGTCAAACATGTTTATTATTATTATTATTATTATTATTATTATTATTATTATTATTATTATATTATTATTATTATTATTATTATTATTTGTCATTAAAATCCACAATTATATATTAGAGTATATTACTATATATAATTGTGAATTTTCATGACACAGATTGTTCTTCACGAGATTGTGAATTTCTTAACATTATTATTATTATTATTATTATTATTATTATTATTATTATTATTATTATTATTATTATTATTATTATTATTATTATTACCGAAATCCAACAGCAATACGTTTTGAGTTTCCAACAAAGAATAGGGATGAATTATTATTATTATGTTATTATTATTATTATTATTATTATTATTATCAGTAACTACTACTGCTGCATTATTATTATTATTATTATTATTATTATTATTATTATTATTATTATTATTATTATTATTATTATTATTATTAATTATTACCGAAACCCAACGGCATTACGTTTTGAGTTTCCAACGAAGAATGGGGATGAATTACTACTACTACTACTACTACTACTACTACTACTACTACTACTACAACTTCCTTTAGAACCACCAACAACCAGCAGCAGAGGGAGTTTCGTCTCGAATAAAAAATGGGGACAAAATCAAAACTCTGAATTCCTACACCAAGAGAAACGATATCACACCAAGACCCGTTTTTGTAAGCATTATTTCCTTTACTACGGAAAGGGGGGAATTTTGTCTTTATGGATCCGCTATTCCCTAAACTCAGTGAAAAGGAATCTAATGGGAATCATAAAGTGGTCCCCTGGAGCGATTTGGAATGGTAATCTACCTATTTTATCATCTATGAACGAATAGCCAGAGAATAAGTTTAAGGAGAGTTAAGAGAGCAGATTAAGAATTGAATATATTTCGAAGAATCGGATATTAACACCCCGTAGGAAGGTATCACCGTCAGTGTACCTCGTGCGGTGCGCTATAGTCATTACTTAACGTTCTTTGCAGCGTGCCTTCGGCCCCTAGCTGCAACCATTTTCTGTCCTTCTACTGCACCTCCTTTCATATTCTCTTTCTTCCATCTGACTTCCTAACAACTGACTCATAGTGCAAACTGCTTTGAGGTTTTCCTCCTGTTACACCTTGCATACCATTTACCGTCAATTTCCATTTCAGAGCTGAATGACCTCATAAGTTCCAGTGCTTGGCCTTTGACCTAAATTCTATATTCAGTCAATCGCACACTAACATGTGAGCAGCGACAAAAACTGAACCAGAAAGAAAAAATATGACAACATTTAGCGATACGTATTTGAAGCTAATTCAGACATCCACCTTTATATCAGTTCCTTATATCTATAGAAACTTATATCTAATGTTACTAAGATTTCCCACGCTCCCCGGAATGCAAATGGCACTCCTTCGTGTACGTGTGTACGCGTATGTGTGCATTTGTGAGATAATACACAATCTGTCATACATGCCGTTAAATGAATAGGGTCGAATTCATCTTTCTACTCCTCTTACTAGAAGCTTGTGTGGAATCTCTTCGGTAACTGGGGTTCAGGTTCTTGTTATTTCGAGTGGAATATTTCATTTCCAGTCTTTTAAATGTTTTCACGTTGCACAATATTTCGCCGTTTATCTAATTCGAGTTTGCTGTTGTTATAGTAGTAGTAATAGGTGAACCGTACAGAATGCAAGATAAAAATAAAAAAGGGAAAACAAATCAGAATAAAGGCGAAAGTGGAATCCATTACCGGACCATAGCGGAGTTATTTCTCACTTTTTATCCTCTGCTCTCGTAGTTGGCGAACAGATTGGGACGTCACACATTCGCCCGGAAATTCTAAAAACTGTGCGGAGTTACTACCTTCTTTTTTCCCCCCCCCCCCTCCCATCAGTAATTGGACCATGTTTTCCTGGTTGATTATCGCGCGTATGCGCGCCGGTCGAGAGATTGTGTACACGATGTTCTTTGTGTTATTTGTTTCAACTTTTTATTTTTTTTATTTTAAAAACTCATGTGTATATATATATTATATATTATATATATATATATATATATATATATATATATATATATATTATATATATATATATATATATATATATATATATATATATATATATATATATAATATATATATATTGTGCGTGCATGTGTGTAAGACTTTTTGCATCATTATAATCATTTCTGATAAATATTCCGCGTTATTGCGTAATCAAGGCTACCATAATGACGGTCAGTTTTTGCTGTTATTATCCACAATTCCCACCCGAAACCAACAGCGAGTTTTCTCTCTCTCTCTCTCTCTGGCAATTTCCATGAACGCTTTTAAAAGATGCCCCGCCGTTCTTGAAGACGCAGCAGTACTTTTAAGATGGCCAGGGGCGGGGTGGGGGAGGGGGTTACGACAAGCCGAAATCTCCGTGACACAGGCGGCGAGTAATTAGAGAAATTAGCCCCGGGATGGGCGGGGTGGGGGGGAGGTAACCAGATTTAACGACCCATCCTGGGCAGCTGTGGGCGTCGGAGAAAGAAGTCTCCGAGGGCGGAGGTTATTAAAAGAGGCGTTAATGATGTACTTTGGCTTTACAGCCCGAGTTTACAGTCCAGGGAATCTGGTAATTGAGCTGTTTGGCCTTCTTCTGTTTGTCTGTCTATAAAGCCCTCTTTTTATCCGTCCAGTAAGGTTTGAAATTTTTAATAAAGACTTCAGACTTCATATATATCATCTCAGGTTGGTGGAAATGCAACATGTCAAGTTTGGTAGATAACCGGGTCAGAACAAAGGTCGTATTTGCAGGTCAGAGGTCAAATAGGGATTTCAGATTGCCAGAAACTTTTAAGGTTAGGAGAAAGGTCAGTGTAAATTTTATTTCGTCAGGTCAGAGGTCAAATAGGGATTTAACAGTGCCAGAAACTTTTAAGTTGGAAAAAAGGGTCAGTTCAAAAGTTATTTTGTCAGGCTAGAGGTGAATTAGGGATTTAACGTTGCCCATACCTTTTTAAAGCGGAAGAAATTGTCGAATAAAGCTTCATATTTGCTAGTCAGAGGTCAAATAGAGATTTCAACTTTGCCCATAATTTTTGAAGGTGGAAGAAAAGCTCAAAGCAGAGGTCATATTTGTAGGTCAAATGTCAAGGATTTAACTTCCCCACATCTTTTGAACTAATGACGAGACATAATATTTTGTGTGCTTATTCCACTAAAAGAGCTCATAAGCAAAGTGAGGCTAATCAAGGGGTATACTTCGAGGTCAAAGGTTCAGTTATTACGTTGACCACTGACAACGAAGTATCGCCCTTGATATTAAACTCACCTACTCTAATGTTTGATCATAATCTTTTTATTCAAGATAAAGACTTCATATTTGACAAGCAATACTCTAGTAATGAAAACCTGTTGAGATTGGTTCACACTTGGGTTTCAAAGGTCTCCCTGCTGGGTCATTGTTTCATTGTTATTTTAAGAATGGTGGTCTTTGCCATAGACAGGAGCACATAAATGACGTCTTTGTTTGCGATGCTTTGTTTGTTGATTGACATTAATCCTCTTACAAGATTGTTAAAATATGTATTGATTTTATGGACAGTTTAAAATTGCTGCTGTTATCTTGAATCATAAAAATGTCTGGAAACATCGCTAACGACGAGAAACCTGTGGCCTACGCAAACAATCCGCAGTTTTAATTCCTCGATTCACGTTTGTTTTGCCAGGAGGAGAGAAATGAAAGATTCATGGAGTAACATTTGCCCTGAAGGGAGAGAAGAAATTTTACGGTCCTTTCATTCCGATTGGTCAAGGAGCCTTACACGAAGCCACTTCACTCCCCCAATTCCCGTTCCCTCGTACTCCAGTACTGCAGCATCCTCCAACACAATAACATCAAGTTGTTGTTATCGTTCGTCCCAAGAGTTTGGAGGAGCTTTGCTTTAATGAAGTTTCCCCTCGGTACGTTCAAAGAAAACGGGTTCGTGACGTTTTCTTCGCCACTGGAAATCTTTCTTGTCTTTCACGGACCCCGGAATGAAGAAAGTTATCGTTTAAAAAGATTTCTTTTCGTCGTTTGAGACAAACTGTTTCGATGAAGATGCCAAATATGTTTTCCATTAGAAAGTTTGAGCTGGGGTTGATTTGCCAGAGAGAGAGAGAGAGAGAGAGAAGAGAGAGAGAGAGAGAGAGAGAGAGAGAGAGAGAGAGATTAAAGCACTAGCACTTAGCAATTCTCAACCTGGATTAATTCCGAGATTACGCACTTATCCTGGAACTGAAAATATGAATACACAAAAGATCAGATTACAACAGCTTTTTCGCCTGCTATAAATAGCCTTAATCCGCTCTGTAATATCTCTCTGTGTTGGTGTGTGTGTTTTTTTTATGTATTGTTTTCTTTTTCCTTTTTGTCAAAGGTACGTAAAGCTCATCACTGGATACCAATAAGCTTAGTATGTGGTATGTTATTTCCATGGCTGGAATTGTGGCTGACTTTTCCAGGACTGGAGTTATGGCTGACATTTCCAGGACTGATATTATGGTGACATTTCCAGGACTGGAATTATGGTTGACATTTCCATGACTGGAATTATGGCTGACATTTCCAGGACTGGAATTATAGTTGACATTTCCAGGACTGGAATCATGGTTGACATTTCCAGGACGGGAATTATGGTTGACATTTCCAGGACGTGAATTATGGTTGACATTTCCATGACTGGAATTATGGGTGACATTTCCAGGGCGGGAATTATGGTTGACATTTCCAGGACGGGAATTATGGGTGACATTTCCAGGACTTATTAGAATTTATGAAAACTGACAATTCCCAGGACTGGTAATTGGGGCTGACATTTCATGGACTGATATTTCCAAGACTGGAGTTATAGCGAGCATTTCCAGGACTGGAATTATGGCTGACAATACGTGCATAGATTACAGTTAATTTTTTCCCGTTAAAAACACAGTGAGAGGAACACAAATTAGAAATGCAAATAACTATTACTCACACAATACTATCGTTATATTGAGAACAAAAGCGTATCTTTAAGAGTATTGAAAGTCTGGTGAAACACCTTCAACTCATCGCACGACAGGAAAAGGGTATTCTCCCATTTTTCCTTTAACGTTCATAATTAAAATGGTTTCCCATTCATGGATTTATTGCAGAGGACCCTTTCCCCCGAAATGCAAATGCACTCGTTTAAAATGGAAGGGGAGGGGAAGATAAATTTAATTAAATCTATGGTGTACAAATTGTTAAACGAATGAATATTCGTCAAATAGAAAGTTGATTTCATTAGGGAATGAGAGTAGACGGGCTGTTCTAGTTGGGGCTTCGAGCAGATGAACCAGAGATTGAAAATCAGTCTGGAACGAGAGTGATGACTTGGTCTTGGGTGCAAAGTTGTGATGTTTCAGTTCGCTCTCTCTCTCTCTCTCATAAGAAATTGGCACTTGGTGAAATATATCAATATATTCGTACTGGTTCGCCAGTCACACACAGCAAGAGCTATTTTGATTAATGCTGTGGGATCTGGTTTTAACAGGTAATTAGAAACTCCTAATGGAGTCTTGTTTAATTAATTAGACCCCAGTTGAGCAGATTCACCGAATGTCATAACAGCGAAAATAGTAACTTACATATTCTGGGCAATTTGTCCCAGTGGGTCATTACTTATAGTTCTTTGCAATTGTAGCGTCCTTCCGGGCCCTAGATACATTCCTTTTATTGTATCTCCATTCATATTTCTCTTTCTTCCATCTTACTGTCCACCGGATTCATAGTGCAACTGCTTTGAGGTTTTCCTCCTGTTACGCCTTTCAGACCTTTTCACTGTCAATTTCCGTTTCAGCGCTGAATGACTTAAGTTGCCCCAGTGCTTGGCATTAGGTATGCCAGAAGTCTATGAATCAGTTAATCAATCTAGCAATTTTGCTCTCGCTCTCTCTCTCTCTCTCTCTCTCTCTCTCTCTCCCCTAATGCGAGTAGTATTTTCATTAGGAAATACTCTCGCCAATAACTGTGGTTGATGACAGCAAGGGCATGCGGTCGTAAAAACCCCTTTGTCAAACAATAAACCATGCATGATGCATGCAGTGGAGGAGAAGGGCACATCAGGCAACCGACCCCTTAATGTAGGGATAACGATGGGAAAGAGGAAGAAGTTTCTTCTGAATGAGCAGGTTCTTCTTTACGCTGCACAAGTTCAATTCCTTTATTCTTTCTTTGCTTAAAGTCTGGGTCTCATGTGATATGGTTAAAGATTCCTCGGTTTTATGTCCTTATACTTCCATTCATTGACATTCAGTATTTCACTAAGAAGATTATATTATACCTGAAATTCTGCCATTTCTAAGAATTTCAATTCAGATGTCAGTCGCTATAGGTGCGCTATTTAAGTAAAGGGACAAGACGGAGCAATTTTAATGGCAATGGGAATGAGATGTTGAAGATGAGATCTCCATGTCTCATCCTTAGAGGAAGATTAACTGTCCTTATCTTTAAAAACCATCCACAGCCTAGTTAGTCTTGTATCCTTTAATTGCCTGTCTTAGAAAAAAAATTCGTGTGTGTATGTAAGTGTTACTTTTATCCGGGGATTATTTGAAATAATAAATGTGAGGCTGCCTCACTGTAAATATTATCCAGCAAATAGGCAGTGATCACTGAAAGTACAACTTATCTTTGTAAGATATTAAGATGTCAAGATATTTAGACCTCAAGATGTTATGATATCAATCAAGATATCAAGATATAAAAATATTAAGATGTCAAAACATTAAGATATCGAGATATTAATATATCAAGATATCAGAATATTAAGATATCGAGATATTAACATATCAAGATACCAATGTATTTAGATAGCAAGATATAAAGATATTAAGATGTCAAGATATTTTAGATATTAATATATTAAAATATCTTAGATATCAAATATTAAGATTATCAAGATAGTAATATATCAGATATCAAAATATTAAGATATCAGAATAGCAAGATATCAAAATATTAAGACATCAAGATATCAGATTATTAATATATCAAGATATTAGATAACAAGATATTAAGACATCAAGACGTTAAGATATCAAGACATAAAAATAACAAGATATTAAGACTCAAGACGTTAAGATATCAAGACATAAAAATATCAAGACTTGAAGACATCAAAATACCAAGGTACCAAGACATCAAAATACCATGACATCAAGACATCAAAACACCAAGACATCAAAATACCAAGATATCAAAACACCAAGATACCAAGACATCAAAATATCAAGACATCGACATCAACAAACACAACGTCCAAACAGCAAACAAACAACAAACGTCCCAGAAGAGCAGGAATTAGAGAAGACGGCCTTCCTTCTCTCGCATCCTTTTCATAAGTTCAAAAAATGGATCTCCAGAACTCAGCTGAATGACACCATTCCAGGGATCTCGGCGATTAGGGAAGACGCGCACTCCCGTCTCTATTCCCACTCTGTGCATTCCAGTCCCCCGTTCCAACTTTGCTCATTCCCACTGACGTTAGTTAGGCCGTCGTGATTGTCCTCGTAAATTGTTTGTTCGCTTGTAGTCAGGCATTACTTTTGTCGAGATTCGAAGTGTCATTGTCAGATGTTTATTTATGTTGTTTGTTTGTTTGTCTTTTTTTTTCTCTTTTTTTTTTTTTTTGAGTCCGATGGAGCGGGTAAGGTCATGCCTGTCAATCTGTGTCGATGTGAGAGAGAGAGAGAGAGAGAGAGAGAGAGGTGAGAGGAGAGAGAGAGAGAGAGAGTAGAGGGGGGTGGCTAAGGTCCTTCCAGATCCTGGTTGCCTTAAATTGCTCTGACTGAGGATCTCTCAACCTATATTGCCGTCAGATAAAAGACATAATAATTCTCACCACGCTTGTATCCTCGTCTCACCAAGCCAATTAGGAAACGAGATTATCTCTCTCTCTCTCTCTAACAGTACTGCTCCCCTTCCACAAAATACGTTTTTTTTATTGTTCAGTAAACTCATAAAACATTGAAATGATTGCTTGAAGTGTAACTTACATCGTTTTAAATTATTTTGTTATTGGATTCCTTATGATTAAATTTATAATATATACCACATTACTTTTTATGCAATATTTCAGGTTAGTGCGGCCACAGAGTCGACCTCTTCGTTTCGTTATTGACAGATGGGTGTCTTGACTAACACATGATAATATTATAAGTGAAAATGGTGTGTGGTTATAAGAAGAGAAGAAGCATGACATTTTCTCCCAGCTTTCTAAATGGAACTATTTCTGTTGCATCAAGTTGGAAATACATTCTTACCTCCACCTTCCTTTGGGGCAGGATATTTTTACGCTCTTTTCCCAGTCTCTCGAAAATGGCGTCAGATGTTGTCTTTTTGAAGACCAAACAAAAACCTCGACTGCAAATCGCGTTATGGTTCCGATGCACAAAAAGGTTTGGAATTTGTTCCCCCTCCCTAACAACAGAATTCTGATGGCGTTTCTTACCTGGCGCCTCCTCCTCTCCCTTTTTGTGGTTGGGTTCCGTTTCTCCGTTATTGTGTTTTTTTTTCTCTTCTTTTTTCTTTGTTTTGTTTGGCTAGAAATTGCAGCAGACACGCACAAATTTATTTTGCTTCTGTTTTACACTCTTGATGATTAGATTTTTTTTTGGGGGGTTGGGGGGGGAGAGGCTGTGGAAGGGGCAGGGCAAATACTTTTCTGAATATGTGATGCAACGAAATTCCAATTGTCCCGTTGCATAGATCATCGATTGATCTGTAATTAAGGTTTAGTCGTCAAAAGATCCAGTTGAATTTCGAAATCTGAACGAACAGGATAATATCAAAATTGATCGTCCACTTCTCAATGTAATCTGAGGTCACTTAGGCATTGCCATGGAAAAGGGTGTCAGGTCATTGTTATCAGTGTTCTGGGAATAATTATACAACAGCATCATTATTGCTCACTGTTTATCTGCATTGTTGTTTCTCAATTAATTGTTGTAAGGATCGGTATCTTGGTTGCATTACTAACGTAAAAGAAAAAAAAAATTTTTTTCTGTTTTCCTAAGGGTACCAAATTACCAAATGCCCATCGTAATTTCACGTAAATCCAATTATTCTCTCTCTCTCTCTCTCTCTCTCTCTCTCTCTCTCTCTCTCTCGCTCGCGCGCGCGCGCGTTTTGACTTTCCTGTGGGGAATCTGTGAGTATTGGTATAAAGGGTCCAGTCACCCCCATCCCCCACCCCCGGCCCCAACCCCTTCCTTCCTCTTGAATGGTCTCGTACCATTGAAGACCAGCTGATATGGCGACCACTCCCACCGGAGTTGTCTGAAGCCAAGTCTGATAAAGCTCTTTGGAGAGCCTGTTGCATTGCGTTCCCTTCTCCTCCTCCTGCTGCTCCTCCTCCTCTTCCTCCTCCATCTCCTCCTCCTCCTCCTCCTCCCCAGCAGCTGTCTATGAGAAATCTATGATTTCCCATTTCATTGCTGCATTTGGCCAACGTAACAAAAACAGAGAGATCATTTAAGGTTCCTGTGATATATTTTTGATCAAGAATAAGTGGAAAAAGTCCGTTTGTGTTCATTTTTTTAACGTTATTCATTGCATGATTTCGTAGTGAATGTCATGAAATCTATTTTTGCACTATTTGTCAAAATACTTTGCAGCATTGCTATTCTAAAGGAACCACCGCACGCCCACTTCTTCAGCGCCGTCTGTTGAAATAAAAATCAAATGTGTCTTTCTTGTTAATCTTCGGTCCTCGTGGAACAGCGGTATCGGACTGGGCTCGCAACTGAGGATTCTGCGTTCGATCCCTGATTCGAGCGAGGATATGGACGATAAGAACTCATTGCCGTTCATCAGAAACCCTTTTCTCCTGTTTACTTTTGGAAATATGTTCAGCTACAATGTCCAAATCTCCGGCCATAAGACAAAAGTTTCAGACCACACGGACATGGCGACAGATTTAACCCAAAGTGGTTTTCCATTCCGCGGTTTGGAGCTTTCCAGTATTAGCTGTTGGTTATCCACTAAAGAGAGGAGTAATTAATTCTGTTATAAACCATGATAACACATTTTGTGATTCACTCACAGAAGATCACCTTTACCTGCTCAAATGTTAGCTTTTCCCAACGGCTGGTGGACAGCGCTGAAAAATTCCCAACTTCCTTTTTCAAGAGAGGAAGCATATGTAAATAAATTCCGTACAGTTTTTATAAGTTACAACCAGATGGTCTTTAAATGGAACAAGTTGCAGACTGCTGTAAAGTCCAGCCCATGGAGAATTAAGTTAAAAGATAAGCGGAAACAGAGTCATTTAGCACGATCATGGACTAAGCAAAACGGTCTGACAAAGGAACTGAAAACATGCTCCAATTAAGCCTCTCTCTCTCTCTCTCTCTCTCTCTCTCTCTCTCTCTCTCGGAAAGATATAGAAAATTATGACTTCTTCCAGACACAAGAATACATAACGAAACCTTTTACTTCCTCTCTCGATTAAACCCCGACTTGAATCGCAAATGGAGCAATTCCTCACTTTTCAGAGATTCAAAAAGATCCGTTGCGAGTTTTGCGACGAGTCTTGGAATTGTTTGCGTTTGGAAATTAGTCTCTGGGAACATAAACCTGGTGGGGGGGGGGGGGGGTGGGGGGGGGGGGGGGGGGGGGGGGGGGGGGGGTGGATTCATCTTGAGGTTGGTGATGGTCTTGTCTTAGGTCCTCGTGTAGGCGTCTGCGCATATGTTTTGTGCGCATCATGTGTGTGATACGTGATGGTATTTGAAGGAGCAGGTTTTTTTTCTTCGTACTTTGCGAATTTGGTGAATCACTGACGACGATATTGATAAACATTCATTGTGTCTTTTAGTGTCCTCTCTCTCTCTCTCTCTCTCTCTCTCTCTGACTGTATTAGACTCACATCTTGTAACATCGTATTGGTTTTTCTATATATAAAACAACGATTGGTTACAAATACTGAATGCCACTTTCATACCCGGCCGTCGTCCAGTCCGGGGTACCCTTTCTCGCCACTGACCTATATTATATGATCTGCCTTTGGCCTAATAACTTATTGTCTTGACCATATTTCATAATGCCTTTATCACTCGAGGTAAGGCTGGACATGCCATCTTGTCGTTTTCTTATGGTATCGTAATTCTCGTCATGGTGCTCTATATATATTATACATATATGTGTACATTATATATTTAAATTGTGTATAAGACCAATTCTATGGCAGAGGAGGTGCTCTATCATGGAATTGTCGGTCACTGCTCACTATTACCCGGGTATCCATCATGGAGAAAGCATCTATGCTTAGTCTTGGCGTTTAATTTATGTCCTGCAGATTAGACTATTCCAAGAATTGACACAATGCTCTACTCCACGTCCCGCCATTTTGAGGGAGCTTACTGGCAATGAGGGTGGAGCTATAAACTCGACAACAAAGGCGTCTCAATTCCATTAGCTTTGTTGAATGCAGTGTTTCAGAAATTCCCGAATGTAGTTTTTGGTTACTTTACCCCTACGTTTCTTTTTCAAGAAGGGGACCCTGTGGTAGGGGTGTAAGAATACTACCATCGAATGGCCTGCTTGTCGTAAAAGGTGACTAAAAGGACAGCTGCTGCCTTGCAGTCTTACTTTTTAAAAGTCAAAGGCTAGGCCCACCACCAAGCTATAGGTGCGCTATTCAAGTAAAGGGACAAGACGGAACAATTTTAATGGCAATGAGAATGAGATGTTGAAGATGAGATCTCCATGTCTCATCCTTAGAGGAAGATTAACTGTCCTTATCCTTAAAAATCATCCACGGCCTAGTTAGTCTTGTATCCTTTAATTGCCTGTCTTAGGAAAAAAAATCGTATATATCAAGGGTATTGTGATACACGTTTTAAACTATTTCTGAGGGTTGTATCAAAAAATATATAATCTTTGTGTAATGCATTCGTGTTTTTCTTTGATGTATTTTACATGGGAACTTCCTCTTCCGTTCCAAATTGCTTATGCTAATTCCTGGCAGTTTACTGCCTTGCCCCCCCCCGCCCCCCCCCCTCTCTCTCTCTCTCTCTCTCCTACCAATTTCACTCATCCTTGCCTTTTAACAGCTTACGTCCTCATCAGGGACTGGATAAAAAAATTCCTGGAGCGAGTTTTACCCCGTGCAGGGGGGTCCAGTTTGAAATACAAAAGCCTCGATCATTTCTCTCTGCCCCAGGCATCCCATACCTATAATTCACGTCAGATGGAAGCTGTCCTTATTTTCTTTAGGAGCATCTCTGGAAGGACAGATGTACGTGTCGGATTAAGTGGATTCATTCCCACCCTTTTATCTCTCTCTCTCTCTCTCTCTCTCTCTCTCTGTCTGTCTGTCTGTCTCTCTCTCAGTTAGTATCTGTTCTCTGTAGTATTTTGAAATATACATATTTCTTAATGCAAAATCCAGTACGTTAATTTTCCAATACATTTTCAAAGAAAACTAGTATGATTCGTCTCTACCAAGTATATACGATTTCTCTCTCTCTCTCTCTCTCTCTCTCTCTCTCTCTCTCTAACACACATTTTCATGTGATTAAGAATGAGATATTTTCTTAATATAATATTTCTGAATTTCTCTTTTCTTTTTATTCTGCAGAAAAAAAATTCTCATTCTCTCTCTCTGTTTCATGTGATTAAGAATGAGATATTTTCGTAATATAATAATTCTGAATTTCTCTTTTCTTTTTATTCTGCAGAAAAAATCTCTCTCTCTCTCTCTCTGTTTCATGTGATTAAGAATGAGATATTTTCGTAATATAATATTTCTGAATTTCTCTTTTCTTTTTATTCTGCAGAATAAATATTTTTTTTCTCTCTCTCTCTCTCTCTCACACACATTTTCATGTGATTAAGACTGAGATACTTTCGTAATATAATATTTCTGAATTTCTTTTTTTTTTTTTATTCTGCACTCTCTCTCTCTCTCTCTCTCAACGAACGATATCGTATGTGATATTTTTCCTTTCCAAATCGAGTCACCTTCAAAATACACGATCGGAAGTGCGCGAATAAGAGAGAGAGAGAGAGAGAGAGAGAGAGAGAGAGAGAGAGAGATTTAAAAGCACTATAATTCCCGATCCTTTATTAGTTTGCTTGCCATCAAAGCTCCTCTCACCGGTTTATGATTCGAGCTTCGGATATTTCTGTGAACAAAAGCGCATCGATATCCGCTTTTGAATTTCCAGCCGAACCCCTCCTCCTCACTCCTCACTCTTTTCCTCACCTTTTTTTTTTTCCTCTGCTGGAGGAATGCCTACCCAAGGTCATGCTTCATTAAATGGTTAATTCTCTTTGCTGGACAAATTCTATGAAATAGCAACGAGAGAAAGGAAAAGATTGCTTTAGTAGAGAGAGAGAGAGAGAGAGAGAGAGAGAGAGAGAGCAAAGCTAAAAACTACATAATGCAACAGATTCTCTCTCTCTCTCTCTCTACTGACAAATTTTATGAAATAGCAGCAGCGAGAGAGGAAAAGATTGCTAAAGTATAAAGAGAGAGAGAGAGAGAGAGAGAGAGAGAGAGAGAGAGAGAATCTGTTTGCATTATGCAGTATCAGCTTTGCTCTCTCTCTCTCTCTCTCTCTACTTGAACTGCTTTCTGAAGTAGGACGATGACCCATTAAGCTCTCGTGTGACCTGGATTTCCTGGAAAACTTGAAGAGTTGTTTTAAAATCACTGTTGGTGCAGAGTTTCATGGATTTGTTTAACGGTAGCGAGCGCCCTCGCGAAATTTATTGCCGAAAATGAAATAGGTTAGGCTATCGGTTACGGAATAATGTAAATTAGTTTTAATTGTATTGTGCTTTCAGAATAATTGCTGAATTGTCTATTTTGAGGGGTGGGGGGAGGGGGAGGGTGAAGTAATCAGTTTTTTTTATGACACATGATTGACAGAAGCCAAGGAATTGCCAGGCAGCTCGATAATACATTGAAAGAGAGAAAATTCCTTTCAGAATAATGGCTGAATTTTTTTTTTATTTAGAAAAATAATTTGGAAAAAGGAAACAAAACCGTTTTTGCTTAGAGGACTTAATACAAACATTACGTTTCGTGAGTTCCATTTACTGAATAGTATTTATCAAATATTGGTTGCAAAGGTCCTATTTAGCGATTGACTAGTTCCTTACTATATGTTTCTAGTATGAGATTTTGTATATCTATATTTACAGACTTTTGAGGTATCGGTGGCTGTTCCAGATGACACCTCTCTCTCTCTCTCTCTCTCTCTCTTTATTTACAGCGACTGTGGAATCACATCGAATTCTTTTTCTGTTCCCATGAGACTTCTCTCTCTTTCTTTCTCTCTCTCGACCTTCCAAAGACCGGTACACTTCAAAGCTTAGGTTCTTCATTGTTATTCGCCTTTTATGGCCTCGTTTTTGGATTCACCCTGGCATTTGATTTTTTTCTCCAAAATACTCTTTGCTTTTTTTTAACGTCAGTTGCATGCTGTTGTTGTTGTTGCCCCATGCTTGCGTATAATGTCTCCCAAACATAATTGTATACATGCATATATATATATATATAAATATTTAATATATTATAATATAATATAATATAATATTATATATATATATATATATATATATATATCGGTATAAATATCGGCTTTTCTGTAACGTTTCTCATTCATTACCTACCTGAAGAGAGAGAGAGAGAGAGAGAGAACATTTCTCTGAAATATAGTACATGTTCCACCAAAGGTTCTCGACATGGGTTTGTTACGGCTCAAAAGGCACTGTTAATTAATAGATCGTTACTATACTTGCTGGATTTGGCCGGTTCGAGGGCTTGGTTCGTTCCTTTCCTTCATGCTCCAAACTGTGTGCTCCTTCCCTCATGCTCCAAACTATGGGTTTACGACCTGAAGTTATTGTACGACCCCTCCCGTCCACACCGCCTTTCCTTGTGTTGTCTAGCGTGAAAGCGTTTGCTCAGTTCTCTCTCTCTCTCTCATATTCTACTGGACAATATTATATATCTTCCCCTCTAATGTTCTCTGACTTTGTCAGGACAGCTGGAGACCTTCGAGAACATCGACGTCTTTCGATATTAGATTAACTTCTATGGAAGGAGGTTGTTTCTCACGGGCTGTCCTGTTATTTGTCAGATGGTATAAGTTAGGTCGTCTGTTACAGAGTCCCCTTCCTGGGATCCTTGTGTTTTCTGTAATTTTTTAATTGATTTTCGTCTAATATGGCGTTCAGTCTTTCCTTTTATCTACTCGCTTTGTATATTCAGCTTTTCAAAAAGTTTTAATTAAAACACGTGGATACATTCCTGACGATACTGAAGGAATGGGTGGTTTCATTTTTAAAAGATGGTTAATGAAAAAGAAATAAGTAAAACGTAAAACTAAATCAGTTATGAAGGGTTGTTTTCTAATAAGACAAGTAACCTTTTAATCGTTTTAATGACGTAATCCTGAGACGAAAATCTATTTCCCCTATATATGAGTATTCGGTCTAATTTATTAACCGCCATCTTCATGTAACTACTAAGATCGTTCACAGTTGACAAGAATTGCCAACAGTTACTGTGCAATGGTGGCCAGGAACCATTTACTTATTATCTCTTTAATTTAAAATTGTTTATCTTCAGTATTTATATATTTATACGGTACTTTCAGTGTTGCATTATTTCTCTCTTATTATTATTCACTACGTGAGGAACAAAAACTCTCTCTCTCTCTCTCTCTCAGAATTAGATAGAACAGATATCAGTAAATATTCCAAGCTGCTGCATATATCACCCTGTTCCTCTGACGAGAGAGAGAGAGAGAGAGAGAGAGAGAGAGAGAGAGAGAGAGAGAGAGAGAGAGAGAGAGTCCATTTCCAGTAGTCCCATATGTGCACTCGCTTGCGTTTTCTTTTCCTTTTACATTTCTTTCCGTGCGACCTCTACAAACTCAGTTGGCCTTCGGGAACTACTCTCCTCCCCCCAGACCCCCTCGGGGTCCTTTCACCGAATGGAGAACTTTCCTGTACCCGACCTATCTTTCCGGAAGGTCCCAAAAACTTCCTGCCTTTGCATTTCTGGTTTCGTCGTTAAAACCGTGATAGCATTACGAGCGATTTCGGTCACTTCTTTCACCAGTCATCTGGTTTCGGGAGAGATTCAACTTGGGGGGACTGAGATATCAACTTTAACAAAGTGATATGCTTGAGATTTTTACTGTTTAAAAGTTATCTCTTATATTAATGTCCGCGTATCCTCGATTCTGCTCTTCTTCCAAATCTAGAAACGTCGTCTTAAGCCCATGACTCCACCTTCTGACAGAATATTCATTTGTGAAGGTTGTCAACGTTCATTCACACTCACGCAGACTGGTTATAGACAGTTATGATTTATGTAACACAAGTGTGTACAATTTATGTATAAGACTATCTTGTTTGTTTTTATGAATTTTTTTTTTACGTTGCATTGAACCAGTATGGTTATTCGGCAACGGGACCCACGGCTTTACGTGACTTCCGAACCACGTCTAGAGTGAACTTCTATCAACAGAAATACACATCTCTAACCCGTCAGTGGAATGCCCGGGAATCGAACTCGCGGCCGCCAAGGTGGCAGGCCAAGACCATACTGATTACGCCACTGAGGCGCTTATCTTGATTAAACAAATATGATATTGTTAAACTACAATAAAGTTTTGTACATACTTACCTGGCAGATATATACTTAGCTATAGGTCTCCGACGTTCCGACAGAATTTCAAATCTCGCGGCACACGCGACAGGTAGGTCAGGTGGTCTACCTTACCCGCCGCTGGGTGGCGGGTGTATGAACCAATCTATCTCTCCAGCCAGATTTTTTCTCTTTCACCTGTCTCCTGAGGGGAGGCTGGGTGGGCATTAGACGTATATATCTGCCAGGTAAGTATGTACAAAACTTTATTGTAGTTTAACAATATCATTTTTGTACATGAACTTCCCTGCCAGATATATACTTAGCTGATTGGCACCCTTGGTGGAGGGTAAGAGACAGCTAAAGTAATAAGGAGAGATAAGAAACAACTGATGTTGTAGGATATAAATAACCTTTGTTCTTACCTGTTCAGGCAGAAGACTTCATTGATATTATCTCTGAGTCTGCGTTGCCTGGAGAGCTACAGCTAGGACGTGACCTGATGCTGAAAGACTCTCGGATCTACCACTGGGATATGTGATCCCTTTGTGTGGTAGAATCCATGTCGGAGTCCTGTTAAAGGGAGTTCGTCCCTATCTTAACAGTCCTAACCACTACTACTGCAAGGAGCCACACTCATCAGACCACCTAACCAAACTACTAAGATTAGTATTACGACCTAAAGAGATGCCTTCATGCATCCTCTTTAAGGCAACCAACAACAACAAATACAAGGGGGAAAAATTTATACTACTAAACAGGATGAGTTTCCAGCTCCCTTGCCCCAGCACTGAATCCGCAGATACGTACGGGCCCCAAGGCGAAGCATTTTTTTTCGTAAGTGATTCTCACATCACGTAAGTAGTGGTTTCGCGAACACTGACTGACATCTCTCCAGCAACGGTTGTCTCCATCCAGATTTCGCACGGACATATTCTTGTTGAAAGCAAGAGAAGTTGCTATGGCTCTTACTTCGTGTGCTTTTCACTTAAGAAGCCTAAGATGTTCTTCTCTGCAGGATCCGTGTGCTTCTTTGATGAGGCTTCTCAAGAAGAAGGACAATGCGTTCTTCGACAATGGACGAGTAGGGTCTTTTACTGAACACCACAGGACCTCTCGGTTGGCTTTCAGTTGCTCTTTTCTTCTAAGGTAGTATTTCACCATTCTCACTGGGCAAAGAGTTCTCTCGGGTTCTTCTCCTACCAAAGAAGATAACCCACGAATCTCGAAGTTCTTGGGCCATGGACTTGATGGGTTCTCATTCTTTGCAAGAAAACCAGGAAGGAAAGAGCAAATAGAGAGAGTCCTCCTTAAAACCCACATTACCATCAATCGCCTGAAGCTCACTCACTCTTCTGGCGGAAGCTAGATCCATCAAAAACAGAGTCTTCCTGGTAAGGTCTCTGAATGAGGCTGAATTAGGGGGTTCAAACCTAGAGGACCCAAGGAATTGAAGGACTACATCCAAATTCCAGCTAGGTGTCTTAGGATACTGCATTTTCGTTGTATTTAAACGACCTAATAAGGTCCTGTAGGTCCTTATCTTCCGATAAGTTGAGGCCCCTGTGCCTGAAGACATTCGCCAACATACTACGATAGCCTTTAATCGTCGAAACGACTAAGCCACATTCTTGTCTTAAGAATAAAAAAGAAGTCTGCAATTTGATTCACAGAGGTACTGAAGAGGAAACGTTATTCCTCTTGCACCATCTTCTGAAGACATCCCACTTCGATTGGTACACTCGTAATGTGGAAGACCTCCTCGCTCTAGCGATTGCCTTAGCAGCTGCTGACGAAAAGCCTTTCGCTCTGACCAGTTTCTGGACAGTCTGAAGCCAGTCAGACTGAGAGCGGGGAGGTTTTTGTGGTACCTGTCGAAGTGGGGCTGTCTGAGTAGATCGCTCCTTAGAGGAAGCGATCTTGGAAAATCCACTAGCCATTCCAGCACCTCTGTGAACCAATCTTGTGCTGGCCAAAAGGGAGCTATCAAAGTCATCCTCGCGGAATCTGACTCTGCGAACTTTTAAAGTCAACCCCAGAATCTTGAAGGGGGGAAACGCGTATACATCGAGTCCTTTCCAATCGAGTAGGAGAGCGTCTATCCCTATTGCTCCTGGATCCGAGATGGGAGAGCAATACAGATCCAGTCTTTTGTTCTTTGCAGTTGCAAACAGGTCTAAGAGAGGCCTGCCCCACAACTTCCAAAGGCTCTGGCAAACATCTTGGTGCAGAGTCCACTCTGTGGGAAGGACCTGATCTTTCCTGCTGAGGAGATCTGCCCTTACATTCCTTTCTCCCTGTACGAATCTGGTGAGAAGTTTTATCCCCCTTTCTTCTGTCCACAGAAGAAGATCTCTTGCTGTTTCGTACAGAGAGAAGGAATGCGTCGTCCCCCCTGTTTCCTGATGTATGCCAGAGCCGTGGTGTTGTCCGAGTTTATTTGCACAACTGCTCCTGTCACAATCTGACTCGAACTCCTTCAGAGCAAGCCACACGGCTATTAGTTCTTTCCTGTTGATGTGCCAGGAAGACTGGTCCCCCATCCAGGTTCCTGACACCCTCCTTGGTTCCCAGAGTCGCCCCCCAACCTGTTTCCGACGCATCGGAGAACAACACCCAGGCTGGGTTTCTGGGAGATTGAAGAGGCAGTCCCTGCGAGAACTTGTCGGGATCCGCCCACCATGCTAACTCCTTCTTGATTTGAAGAGTAATTGACAGGGAGGGAGAACTTCAAATCCTGAGAAGGACGACTCCAATTTCCGATGAAGAAAGAATTGGAGCGGTCTCAGGTGCAACCTTCCTAGGGAAACAAATTGCTCCAGTGAGGAGAGCGTCCCCAGCAGACTCATCCACTCCCTCACTGTGCATACTTCTTTCCCTAAGAAGGTTGTTACTTTTTCGAGTCCCCGGGCTATCCTCTCCTGTGACGGAAAAGCCCGAAAACTCAGAGAGTTCATCTGGATCCCCAGATAAACGCACTCTTGAGCGGGAATCAGACTTGACTTCTGCAGATTGACCAGAAGTCCTAAGGAATAAGTCAAATCCAGGGTTTTCTTCAAGTCCTTCAGACAAACGATCTCTGGAATTGGCCCTTATAAGCCAATCGTCGAGATAGAGCGAAATCCTCACCCCTTCCAGGTGAAGCCATTGTGCCACATTCCTCATGATGGCCGTAAAGACTTGGGGGGCCGTGGAGAGGCCAAAACACAGGGCCCTGAATTGGAAGATTCTTCCCCCCATCATGAATCTTAGAAACTTCCTCGAGGAAGGATGGATTGGTACGTGGAAGTAAGCGTCCTGTAAGTCCAAGGACACCATCCAGTCCCCTGGACGGAGTGCTGCTAACACCGAGGCAGTGGTCTCCATCGTGAACTTCTTCTTTTCGACGAAGAAGTTCAGGGCACTTACATCCAACACCGGTCTCCATCCCCCTGAGGATTTCGGAACTAGGAACAGGCGGTTGTAAAAGCCTGCCGAAAGATGATCTGCCACTAGTTCGATCGCCTCCTTTTCCAGCATCTGATCTACCGCTAGTCGGAGGGCTTGATTCATGATGGTCCCTGTATCTGGCCGTCAACTCCCTCGGGGTATTCGTCAAGGGAGGCCTCGAAGAGAACGGGATTAGATAGCCCTTCCTCAAAATTGACAGGGTCCAGGCATCTGCGTCTTCTGGGCCAGACTTCTGCAAACTGTAAAAGCCTGGCGCCTACAGTTGTCTGAAGGACTTGAGTCTTACTTGGGAGGTTTGATTGACTTCGTAAAAGTCCTCCCTCTTCTGTTTGGTTTCCGACCTCTGAACGAAGAGGATCTAGAGGTAGATGCCCTCGAAGGGTTCCTGAGAGGTCGGCTTAGCTTTCTTTGTCTTAGTCTGGAAGGTAGGGCGCGGCTTCCTTGCAGACTGTGCTAGAAGGTCCTGCGTAGCTTTGGCAGAGAGAGCCTTCGAAATGTCTTGAACCAGGTGTTTAGGAAATAGCTGTGTAGAGAGAGGGGCAAAAAGCAAAGACGATCTCTGAGCATGTGAGACCGACTTTGTTAAAAATGAGCAAAATACTGGATCTTTTCTTCAAGACCCCTGCTCCAAACAGTGAAGCTATTTCGCTGGCCCCATCTCTCACCGATTTATCCATACAGGATAAGACACAATTCAAATCCTCCGGGAGAAAAACGTGTCCGGTCCTTGAGTTTTCTTGGCTAGGATCCGAGGGACCAATCGAGAAAGTTGAAAACTTCCAAGACTCTAAAAATGCCTTTTAGAATGTGATCCATTTCATTCATTGCCCACGTAGTTCTGGCCGAATTCAAAGCTGATCTTCTAGTGGCATCTACTAGTGCCGAAAAAATCTGCGTCAGCTGAAGACGGAAGGCCCAGTCCCAAGGGTTCTCCTGTCTCATACCAAAATCCTGTCCTTCCTGAAAGCTTCGACGGAGGGAAGGCAAACATTGTTTTCCCCGCTTCCTCTTTAGTACGCATCCATGAACCGAAACTCTTGAGCGCTTTCTTCATAGAAAGAGTCGGCTTCATTCTCACACACGAAGATCCTTTCGTTGCTTTCGCTGTGGAGAACAACGAGTGTGGAGAAGGAGGAGCAGTAGGGCTCAAAGACTCTCCGAACTCCTGAAGGAGAAGTTCTGTGAGCTTCTTGTACGAAGAAACTGTTGCCGATGTATTAGTTTCTTCCTCAGAGGCTTCCTGGTCTTCTTGAGGAGGAGAACGGGGATGAGGATCCTTATGAGAATCCTTAGATGATTTCCTAGCTGGGGTACAGTGCGATGAAGGAGACAAACGTCTTGAATAGGAGAAGATTCCAAAGTAGAAAGGCGTACAGGAGAACGACGAGTTGTAAAAGAAGGACGCTTATCTGAAAATTCTTGTCTCAAACTCGCCATTCTCTAGAAAGACCACGTCTATCCCTAGGGAAACTACGAGAGGGAGAGCGCCTGCTAAGATCCTGTCGCCGATCGTGAGGAGAGCGGCTACTAGGTGCCCCGAGCGCCTATCTGTCACAGGGCGCTTAGTGGAATCCTGGCGCCTACCAAGCGGCGAAACGTTGCTAAAAATAGGGCGCCTTTCAGGAGCAGGGCGCTTTAGAGGCTCTTGATGCCTACGAAGCGGAGAGCGGCTGCTACGCTCCGAGCGCTTAAACGAAACAGGGCGTTCTGCGAGATCTTGGTCCTTACCAAGGGGAGAACGTCTGTAAGGCTCCGAGCGCCTACAGAATCAGGGCGCTTGAGGCGTTCTTGACTTCTAGCAAGAGGAGACCGATCAGGAGTAGGGAGTCTCGAGAATGAAGAGCGCCTACTAGGAGAACGAAGCAAACGAGGATCAAGGTGTCTTTCTCCAGGAGAACAGCTACTAAACGAATGACGCTTACCAGGAGCAGGGCTCCTACTAGACTCTTGATGTCTTACAGGGGAGGAGCGAACTCCGTGCGATGAGCGCCTACCAGTCACGTTATCCGACGCCCGACTACAGTAGTCGGAAGGAGAAGTGCGCCTACTTTCAGAAGGGCATTCCCTAGGTTCTCTGAGAAGACGAGGAGAAGAAAGAAGAGACGGAGACGACGAACCAAGTCTTCTATGACCTGAGCGACTCTCTCTTCTTGCACGAACTCTAGAAGAAGGAGAAACAGAAGGGGCTGAGCGTTTAGGCTGGAGCGGTTCTACCGAGGCAGGAATCCGATTTGAGGAAATATCTTCATAGTCCAACGGAGCGCCTATCCGTCGAATGGCGTCTCGACACCTCCGAGCGGAGTGGTGTTCCTCTCGTGAAATGTTACGATGAGTAGAAGAATCCTCAAAAGAAGGAGAACGCCGATTACAAGGAGAGCGCTCTTCCGACGAAACGCGCCTCGATCTCTTGATCGGGAGAGACAAATCCTTCCTTCTACGCGATCTCGATGCCAAGGAGTCCGCCAAGGCTGTGATCTGAGCTTGTAGGCCCGCTAGTACTCGAGAAGGAGAGTCCCCAGGATCTTCTTCCGAAGCAAGCTCAGCGCAGCGAGGCGCGGACGGGAGAAGGAGGGCGATCACCGGATCTCCTAGGCTTCTTTGCTTGCAAGGAAGCTACATCAGAAAAGTCTTCTGGGATGGACGCTAACGTACTGAAGGGAGCCTCCGCAGCCCTCTTCAACGGGCGTGACGCCTCCTTAGAGCTCCACCCACGCTTCGGCGAAGGAGAAGAGGATGACGAAAAACACTGGCGAAGAATATTCTTCTTCTTACGATCCAAGGCAGCCTGGAGCGAACTTCAGGATCTGCCGAGGGGACGCCTGACCGCGGTGGGGGCTCTCCCTAGCCCTCCTGCGGCTTTCGACTTTCCTCCTCCACTGGAACTGGGAGTCTGGAAGAGGTCTAGGCCTGGAGGCACTAAGGAGCCGGTCAGACGCACCCTCCACATCACTGGGTACACTGCACTTATCATCACTGACACTCTTACCTTGCTCAGTACGAAGATTCTTGTCTTCCTTAGAACACAAGGAAGCTTTTGAGGCCGCCGCCTCCGAAGACGAATCTACGGCTTCGGTGCGGGGAGCAGGAGCTGAGACCTGGGAGGAAGGTTCTAAAACTACATTAATGTTAGTTTCATTCTCACTCATTCTCGACCTGCTCGAGCTCCTTGAAGAAGCTTTACGTACCCTATCCCTTTCAAGTTTCCTAATATAAGAAGAAAGAGCCTTATATTCATCTTCGTTCAAAACCTCACACTCTTGACACGGGTTACTAAACGAACATTCATTCCCCCTACATTTAACACAGAAAGTGTGAGGGTCCACCGCAGCTTTCGGTAACCTCACCTTACATCCATCGGTCACACATACTCTAAACAAACCGGAGTTTTGGAAAACACAGAAATCAAAATCAGACATTCTACAGGAAAATCCAGCGCAAAGTCAACTAACGGTCCACAATCAGCGTATGCCAAGCCAACATAGAGCGAATACGTCACCAAAATGTTCAAATCAATCTCCAGGCAAGCGAGAAATGAAGAATATATCGGAAGAAACGACAACAGTTGGTTATCGCCTTCAGGCGGACTAGAAAAAAATCTGGCTGGAGAGATAGATTGGTTCATACGCCCGACCACCCAGCGGCGGCGGGTAAGGTAGACCACCTGACCTACCTGTCGCGTGTGCCGCGAGATTTGAAATTCTGTCGGAACGTCGGAGACTATAGCTAATATATATCTGGCAGGGAAGTTCATGTACAAAAATATCTCTTTCGTCAAAGTTAACTTAAGTTACCTGTGAAGTAAATGCAAAATTCAAAGTAGCAATGTGTAGACTGTGATTTTGTTTGTTTTGCCTCCAAGGATTTCTAATCGTTTCCCGTTCAAATGCAACGTTCTCAAGGTTATGTATATTTACAGGATTTCCTTACCATGTGGAGAGAGAAACCGTAAATAATGGGATTATGGAAGAAAATTCACGTCTCTATGAATTTTGGACCAAGCGAACGAAGGTGTAGAGTGAACAGCTCTACTCAAGGAGACTCAACTTAGGTAACTAGTTTGATTTTTTAAATGTTTGGCAAGATTAACAAATTAATTCCCTTCAACATTCCATATTCATAAATAATACAAAAAGTAATGCTTGCTCAGATCAGTTAATATACTTCATATGATCTAGTTCCAGATGTTGACAATTCATGAGATACCACTGTGAATATATTAAGTTCCAGATATTGACAATATATTCACAGTGGTATCTCATGAATTCTCAATACCTGGAACTTCAAAAAGTCAGTGATACCACTGAATATCATTAAGAGAATACTAAAAGGTATCTATTCCATTTTAGGGTTCTGACCGTGGGTTGACACATCCGGTATGAAGCATCTGCGTAGCACACCAAGAAGGAAGAATGGAGGTTAAGGAAAAGGCTGATGGATGCACCTCGAAAGGACCACAACACAGTAACACCCATTTCAGTAACCTCGATTACGCCAGGCACACTTGATGGCACTACTGTAGTTTCTCCTGGAGGAATGAAGCAGAGAAGTGAAAAACCAAGAGTTGGTCGCACTAAAGGAAGGAGATAAGAAGCAAATAAGTGAAAAACCAAGAGCTGATCGCAGTAAAGGAAGGAGATAAGCAAATTTAAGTGAAAAACCAAGTTTTTATTCTGGAGAAATGAAGCAAATAAGCGAAAACCTAAGAGTTGTTCGCAGTAGAGGAAGGGAAGGAGCTATTAAGAGGATCTATACAAGTTACAAAATAAAAGGACTTTAAAATTTCCAGATTACTACTTTTCAGTTTATTTTCAGTTTATTCAGAGTTATTAGGGGAAGTATCCCCACATGAACCATACTCTCCTCCCCAACAAAAAAAGATAAAAAATCAATTTATTTGATAATGTTTGGTCCAGACGGGTAGATTAACTCAAGAGGCCCTGGATAACAGGCTTCAATCTATTATTAATAGTAAACGTTGAAACGAAGTCCTCTTGCAATGAACTCCTCCAGCTTCGAGGCTGTGAATTTCTTGATTAATTCCAGGTCCAAGCCCGTGGTGGTTTTACATTAACCACCAGAATATCATTCTCCAGGCTTATAAGGTTGTAGTAGTCTTGGATTTCTCAGTGTTCTCTGGAATATAGGACAAAATTCCACAATATACAGCTGACAATATCCAGAATACTGCTGCTAATGTTTATGAAGCCGCAATTCTAATACCACCAGCAAAAATGTATAAATTCAGAGCCCCTGGATCACTTAATGGCTTCAATATATAGTAAACGTTCAAACTGCAGCTTCGAGGCTGTGGTTTCCCTGCTTAATTCCAGGTCCTCCAGCTTCGAGGCTTTGGTGGTCTTGTATTAACAACCAGAATGTTCTCTTGAGGCTGTGGTGGTCTTCCATTACCAAGTGTTCTCTAGAATATAGAAAAAAAATTTACATTATACAGCTGAAAAATATTTTAAATTCTAATTTTCTAAACGAGATCCTACAATAAAATTTTAGTCATACACATGTTTTTATTAGGCCCTAGGTAAAAACTGAATGCATCCCCCCTTAGAGGCAGAAAGCTATGTACAGTGGTACCTTGAGATACGAAATTAATCCGTTCCGAGGCGGCCTTCGTATTATGAGTTTTTCGTATCTTGGAACACATTTTACATGTAAAATGGCTAATCCTTTCCAAGCCCTCCAAAAACACCCCAGTAAATTATATTTCCAGGCCTAAAACACATGTTCTAGGGTTACAACGCCGATCCGACAGAAGAAATATGACTCCAAAAAAGCAAAATACTGTACATACTTTAGTAATATTCAACTGCATGTAATGTTCAACCCCATTTTTACTGCATATATTAGGACTTTAGCATATATCCCTTAGCAATAAGCCTAGCCTATGTTAGCAGTTGCTACTGTAGCCTAGTCTATGATTCTGACATCTAAACCTAAGAGCTAAAAGCTTAGAATATGCCAATAAAATGTATAAATAATCAGTATGTACTCATTTCAATAATTATTAATTAATCATTAACTATAATACACAAACAAACAAAAAACAAACCTTCCAATCGATTGTTTTACATTCATCTCTTACCCGTCTTACGAGTATCAAACGAGCGCCAAGCAATAATTTTTCCTAGTACACAGTAAGCCATAAATTGTCATTAGTATCTCTCTTCAACTAATGAAACTACCAAACAGTATAATAACCATTCATTTCTATTCTTTATTCTATCTTTACCTAATGAAAATACCGAGTTACTGACATCTATAATGAAACATACGTATACGTAACGTAATAATAAAACAGAAGAAGAATTCTAATGTTTTTTTTTTTTATTAAATGTATTGCATGAATAAGTTTTTCAATTTACAGCATCCTTTTACCAATAGAATACTTGAAGCACAAGGTGTAGATGCTGACCAATAGGAGAGCAGGACCTTATGTGGTGACTAGCATCAGGAACCAATGGGAGAGCGGGAGGATGGTGGCGAGTTTACTCAGTTGGCGGCGTGGGAGTTTTAAAATTGTTCTCGGTGGTCCGGGCGAATCTCAGGACTTTACAGCAACAACCTTTCGTATCTTGAAAACTTTTCGTATGCAGAGCAGTAAAATTTGTTGTATTTGCTTTCGTATCTCAAGTTTTTCGTAAGTAGAGCCTTTCGTATCTCGAGGTACTACTGTATATACAAAGTTCCAGTCACATCTAACTCATGAACAATGCAAACAACTACAGAAGAAGCATTATGAGGATTTCAATTTTGAACCCTAGTCATGTATGTATGTATGTATTAGGTGCAGCAGCATTCTACGTACTTAGTACGTGAAAAAAGAAATGCAGCTAGCTAGCTAACCTAGTACAGCATTGTAACAGCAATGAAGGAACCCCTATAAAATACAATGAACAATATGAGACATGCAAACCTTAGGTTTGTACAATATATCTGATACTGTGTGACCAAGAAAAAAATAAATGTGTATCAAATTGAAGAAACCTTTACATTTGTAGAGCAACTAACAGCAGCTGAGGCAACATCATTGTCTAACGAAAAGGAATTTTAACAATGTCAGCGAATTATACACTCCCTAATTACGTCAGCATAAGGATTTATTCAACAATCATAGTAACGCAAGAAGGCAAAGGTGCAAATTGCCTGAAGAGGCATGAGAGTTCAAATACTTTGAAATGCAAAGTACAATAAGGCATTTCACAAAGCACAATCTAGTCCCAGCCATGCAAAAAGCAAGCATGAAAAAAGTGGGACTTGGCCACAAATGTAAACTATGTTTTTTATGGAATTAATGATTCATGTCTGGAAAAGACATTTGAAGAAAAGTCAAATTTGCCTGTAATTGCATACACCTGCTCCAACAAGAAAAGGTAATGAAAAAATCCAAAGAAAAGTATACTCCAACAAGAAAAGGTAATGAAAAAATCCATTGAAAAGTATACTCCAACAAGTGCAGGTAATGAAAAAATCCAAGGAAAACATGACTGAAGTTTGCAATTGTACAGGTACTTCACAAGCAAGTAGTACAAGAATAAACTAAAAAGCTTCCTCACAGGAATTACTTAACAGGGTAGAAAGCACCTACATTCTAAATCACATTTCGAAATACTGAAAACTAAGGTACACTTTTCATGGTTCCTAAGCCCCTATTTTACCTAACTCTCATCAGTTAAAAAAAAAAAAAAAAAAATACCTACCTAAATTTTCTTTTACGATGTCTTTCAGTTATGTAGTAATCTGGGGGAAGCACATATCTGTCTTAATAACTCCCCTTTTGCTTTAAAATTGCATCCAACTCCTGGAAGAAAATGCAAAGATGAAAATAATGTTAGAACACTTAAAATGTCAGATGCGTAAATTACATCACTGACATGAATGTGATGCAAGTGTTTGTAAAGAGAAAAACATTATACATCATGGTTATAGCAAGGCATTCTCAGCCAACATTGGCAATGATAATTACCCAATAATTATATTAATAAAATTACACTTCACAACTGTTATTCTACTAAAACCTTCAAGGCAATTTGATATAAATGGAAGGGAATTCAAATAGGAGAAAAGTCAGAATGGCAGCTGCCAATCTGATTTATATCAATAAACCAATACACACTTAAAATCTCATTTGCATACACATATATATAAATCTTGAAAAATTGTGGGTTTGCTAATCTTGACTTGCTCCCCATAAAACCTATATGAAAAATCTAGAATGTATCCTAACCTAGCCATAGAAAGATTGTTATTTTGTGTAAAAAGAAAACAATAGTTTCATGGAGGCCTTTGTGTCACACGGTACTGGAAGTGGTTGGTGATAATGAACTTATTAAACAATACTCAAAGCACAAATGATGAACTGTTCGTGGCATGCAAATAAATTAATTTAGCACAATGTAGGTCTTTCCTTGGTTGCCATGAAAATATAGGCAAAATTTGCTCGGCAAGAACAAATTAATTATGATGGTCCCACCATCTATCCTAGCCTAACCTAACCAATAGCGGCCACCCCTCCCGGAACGCGGCCACTTCCCGAAAGAGCGCTTGAATTATGCCTTTATTTTATAATTTAGGAGAAGACACTTCGAGAGGAGTATAGAGGATACGTTAGGCTGCCTGGATGGGCCACAACTCTTGACTGATGCTCATAGCAGTGAATTCAAGGTCACTTTTTCGGAATGAGGCCACGTTCTGGAGAGGTGGCTGCTATGTCGCCGCTCGCCATTCATTCACCCTATGTCACCAGGACTAAATTACCTTTTATTACATCATAGGCCTCACGTGAACACAAAACAATGACCTAGGCCTACACAATACTACTTGAAACTTGATTAGGTACCCTGCTGTCACCCTAAAGGCAAACTAATACCCTTCTGCCTTACCTAAGCATAGCCAGTAGGCTAATCAGGCTATGCAGCATTAAGGTGTCTAAATTTACAAATAAAACATTAATTTCCTTGCTCCTTAAAATAATTTTCAATGTATTTAATCTGGACGAATAAATTCAGGAACAAATATCACATATGGAAGAACTAGAGACACTGAAAATTATCCAGTGACCCACACTCTTCCTCGACAGCTGGAACCGGAAGTCTGGAACTTGGAAGTGGAAGTTCCAACCGTTCCAATAATATTTCAGTAATTAAATTTGGTACGTTGACAAACAATTTTCTAAATTTCTAGGCCACATTAATTCACTTTTGGTTCCTTTCATAACGAATACTGGTTAATAAAAACTTTACTAAAAAGCTAGTTTTTCCTTTTTTTTTCTTATACCGAGTATTATTAAAAATGCAATTGAAGCAGTGTAGACGCTCGCATACTACAAAGAATCCCTTTTGTCAATAATAATATTTCAACATAAAAGTTTCATTATACGCATGAAAATACATTTAAAATATATTAATTAAAATGTACAATTTACCACCAACATACTGAAAATAAAATCGGCATGTTCGAATTAAGTAGAGAAAGGCAAATTTACTTCCTAAATATATCAAATAGATAATAGACATTTGGCAACTAAATTATTTTTATTGGAAAGATAAATTTACTTTTAACAAACCATGTTCTATTTCATTAATATGGCCACGTAAGATACACTTGGGTAAAGGGAGAATTTAGCACCTCGTAAATCTTATAACTTTGTAGCCGGCACTTGCATCTTAAATTAAGTCAGTAAATAAAAAAAAATTGCCAAAAAAAGCTTCTGAGAACTGTTATATTCTAACATGCTTTAAGGTAGCTACCGCGACAAAGATCATATAAAGCAGTAGACAATACAATTCCGGACCATATAAAGCAGTAGACAATACAATTCCAGACCATATAAAGCAGTAGACAATGCAATTCCAGACCATATAAAGCAGTAGACAATACAATTCCGGACCATATAAAGCAGTAGACAATACAATTCCAAACCATATAAAACAGTACACAATGCAATTCCGGACCATATAAAGCAGTAGACAATACAATTCCGGACCATATAAAGCAGTAGACAATACAATTCCGGACCATATAAAGCAGTAGACAATGCAATTCCGGACCATATAAAGCAGTAGACAATACAAATCCATACCATTTAAAGCAGTAGAAAATACAATTCCGGGCCATATAACACAGTAGACAATACAATTCCGGACCATATAAAGCAGTAGACAATGCTATTTCCGGATCATATAAAACAGTAGGCAATGAAATTCGGGATCATATAAATCAGTAGACAATATAATTCCGGACCATATAAAGCAGTAGACAATACAATTCCGACCATATAAAGCAGTAGTACAATTACACACCATATAAAGCAGTAGAAAATACAATTCCGCCATAAATCAGTAGACAATACAATTCCACACCATATAAATCAGTAGACAATACAATTCCGCACCATATAAATCAATAGACAATACAATTCTGCACCATATAAAGCAGTAGACAATGCAATTCCGGATCATATAAAGTTGTAGACAATGCAATTCTGGATCATGTAAAGCAGTAGACAATGCAATTCCGGATCATATAAAGTAGTAGAACAAAACAATTCCGGACCATATAAAGCAGTAGACAATACAAATCCATACCATATAAAGCAGTAGACAATGCGATTCTGGACCATATAAAGCAGTAGACAAGACAATCCGCACCATATAAACCGCAGTAGACAATACGAATCTGCACCATATAAGCTAGACAAACCTTCCGGATCCAATGTAAAGCATAGACAAATAAACAATCTGGCACCATATAAAGCAGTAGAGACGAAATACAATTCCTGCACCATATAAAGCAGTAGACATACAAATCTGCACTCATAATATAAATCAGTATCTACCAATTCGCCCCACCATATAAAGCATAGACAAATGCAATCCCACCATATAAAGCAGTAACAATGTGACTCTGGACCATATAAAGCAGTAGACAATACAATTCTGCACCATATAAAGCAGTAGATAATACAATTTTGCACCATATAAAGCAGTAGACAATACAATTCCCCACCATATAAATCAGTAGACAATGTGATTCTGGACCATATAAAGAAGTAGACAATACAAATCTGCACCATATAAAGCAGTAGACAATACAAATCTGCACCATATAAAGCAGTAGATAATACAATTCCGCACCATATAAAGCAGTAGACAATGCAATCCGGATCATGTAAAGCAGTAGACAATGCAATTTCGGATCATATAAAGCAGTAGACAATACAATTCCGCACCATATAAAGCAGTAGACAATACAAATCTGCACCATATAAAGCAGTAGACAATACAAATCTGCACCATATAAAGCAATAGACAATACAAATCTGCACCATATAAAGCAGTAGACAATACAATTCTGCACCATATAAAGCAGTAGACAATACAATCCCGCACCATATAAAGCAGTAGACAATACAATCCCGGACCATATAAAGCAGTAGACAATACAAATCTGCACCATATAAAGCAGTAGACAATACAAATCTGCACCATATAAAGCAGTAGACAATACAATTCCGCACCATATAAAGCAGTAGACAATACAATCCCGCACCATATAAAGCAGTAGACAATACAAATCTGCACCATATAAAGCAGTAGACAATACAAATCTGCCCCATATAAAGCAGTAGATAATACAAATCTGCACCATATAAAGCAGTAGACAATACAAATCCGCACCATATAAAGCAGTAGACAATACAATTCCGCACCATATAAAGCAGTAGACAATACAATTCCGCACCATATAAAGCAGTAGACAATACAATTCTGCACCATATAAAGCAGTAGACAATACAATTCCGGACCATATAAAGCAGTAGACAATACAAATCTGCACCCATATAAGCAGTAGACAAATGCAATTCCGGATCATATAAAGCAGTAGACAAAACAATTTCGCACCATATAAAGCAGTAGACAATACAATTCCCCACCATATAAAGCAGTAGACAATGTGATTCTGGACCATATAAAGCAGTAGACAATACAAATCTGCACCATATAAAGCAGTAGATAATACAATTCCCCACCATATAAAGCAGTAGACAATACAAATCTGCACCATATAAAGCAGTAGACAATACAATTCCGCACCATATAAAGCAGTAGACAATACAAATCTGCACCATATAAATCAGTAGACAATACAAATCTGCACCATATAAAGCAGTAGACAATACAAATCTGCACCATATAAAGCAGTAGACAATACAAATCGGCACCATATAAAGCAGTAGACAATACAAATCTGCACCATATAAAGCAGTAGACAATACAAATCTGCACCATATAAAGCAGTAGACAATACAATTCCACACCATATAAAGCAGTAGACAATGCGATTCCACACCATATAAAGCAGTAGACAATGTGATTCTGAACCATATAAAGCAGTAGACAATACAACTCCAGACCATATAAAGCAGTAGACAATGCAATTCCGGATCATATAAAGCAGTAGACAAAACAATTCCGGACCATATAAAGCAGTAGACAATGCAATTCTGGACCATATAAAGCAGTAGACAAAGCGATTCCGGACCATGTAAAGCAGAAGACAATGCGATTTCGGACCATATAAAGTAGTAGACAATACAATTCCGCACCATATAAAGCAGTAGACAATACAATTCAGAGCATCACCTAATAATCACAAGTTTGGTACATCATTTTACGAGGAGATGGACCATCTGAAGGGACCAAACCCCATTCAACTGCATCGGACCATTTCCTATAATACAAACGAGCTGAGAAAATCCATCAAGAACGGAACTTTGAACATTGCTCGCAGTCCAGATTTCCATTTGCTGACGGTTATCTTGGCTTGAGTGTTCGACTTCTGGCAGTGATTTCGACTTCGTCAATTCTCCACCGAAGATCCCTCTACGCATAGCCACGGTCTGGACCGTATTGCATAGCAAGGGCTCTTCTCCTACGGATTTCCTTCCAGAGTGAAAACGAGACGGGGAAAGGAAATTTATTTTCTTTAACAATGTTCAGTTTTGTGACAGCTACGAACAAGCAAACAGATATCCACTCGCGATTCGAAAAACAATATTGTTATTTATATCTCTGACGTGATATCGTTAGGTACTATGATCAAATAATTATGTTATCTAGTAACATCAATTATCTGATTTTGCCATAAAAGTCCGAGCTAATTATTTCCAATTAGCTTTCGAATATACTGCCGGCGCACTGAAAATCAATTGATAAATTCATTTGTCGTTCAAAATCGGCGATATTTCACGTCGAAATAAATGTGAGCGATGAAAGTTAATTGCGATTTCGTTGTGGTTCGATGACTATTCACTTTAACCTGTCAATTATTCCAGTGGTCCCATACATAATAAAATAACTAATGGTTAGCATTGTTACAGGATATTTTGGGCAAGCTCAGACAGTACTACTGGTTATAATAACAATGCAAAGCCTTTCTTTCATTGCAACAGGTTCATTATACTGTTATACTGACAACCATTTGGAAACCTGATGTCTTTTTAGTACTTATCAAGTTGAAGAAATATTTACCAGCAGACTTCTTACCAAAACTTACAATGGAATCAGACCCATTACCAAATGGACCTCTTGCAAGTTCTTAGCTGACCTATCCTATGGCAAAGGTTGACAATTATATATTGATCGCTTGAGTGGGTATCTGAAAGTTCATAAGATAATCTCACAGCAAAACAAGTCATAGACGGCATGATAAAGATAGTGGGAATCACAGGTCATCCACAAAGAAAGCGGTCACCCATCTATGTACAAACCTTCACCCGATGCTGCTCAGCAACAACTTAACGGGCTCCGATCCGAACAAAAGGCAAATAGAGTCCCTTTAGACTCTTCAAAAGGGAGACGATAATTAGTGAGGAATAATGAATTAGGGTCATTCATTTCTCAACTCCAATTGGAATTTCTACAACAGAACCTTCTGATAGAAAAACCTGTAAAATAATTTCAATTTCTCCAAACAAAAGCGGACAATATCACGCTTATGCAAAACGTAGATCCAATAGGAATTGTTGCAGAATTAATAAAAGTTAAGCAGGAAAGTCGATGTTTATTTTCTGCTCCCTTAATAAAAGTTAAGTGGAATATTGAGGAGTAATTATTTATACTGGAATGAATCTATTTATATTTATAGGATGATACAGTTTAAATCATATATATTCCATTTCTGGTTCAAGCTCATAACCTGAGGTGAGACTAAATACGACCAAGATTTTCTCTCTCTCTCTCTCTCTCTCTCTCTCTCTCTCTCTCTCTCTCTCTCTCTCTCTCTCTCCAAATTTTAGCTTCATGTTACTGTAAAATATATTAATACATTTTTTATTTCTATAGAATTAATGTCTCTCTCTCTCTCTCTCTCTCGCTCTCTCTATCTCTCTCTCATCCACTTTTTAGCTTCTTACTGTTAAATATATTAATACATTTTTATTTCTATAGAATTAGTGTCTCTCTCTCTCTCTCTCTCTCTCTCTCTCCACTTTTTAGCTTCTTACTGTAAATATATTAATAAATTTCTATTTCTATAGAATTAATGTCTCTCTCTCTCTCTCTCTCTCTCTCTCTTCTCTCTCTCTCTCTCTCTCTCCCTCTCTCCAATTTTTAGCTTCTTACTGTAAATATGTATATACATTTTTATAGCTATAGAATTAATCTCTCTCTCTCTCTCTCTCTCTCTCTCTCTCTCTCTCTCTCTCTCTCCAATTTTTAGCTTCTTACTATAAATATATTTATACATTATTATTTTTATAGAATTAATCTCTCTCTCTCTCTCTCTCTCTCTCTCTCTCTCTCTCAAAACAGAGGGGGGCTAATTCAGGTAATCTTCCCTCAGCCAAGCGTCTCATATTTTGCCATTCCGAGGTCGCAAACATCACGTCGTCCATCGTGGGGTGAAAACCTCTTTAACCGAAACATAAACAATCGCGGAAAACTCAGAGGATTACAAAAGTGTGGAAAGCCCTTCTGTTTGTCCTGAGCACTGGCGAAAAGTAGTACTGCAGTGACGGAAGTACTAACACTCGACTTATATATATATATATATATATATATATATATATATATATATATATATATATATATATATATATACTTCCAGATGACGTAAATAACGGACGTAAGTTAACAGTAGTGATGTCAATTCTTTAAAGGTATTGATGACGTTGGTGTTCACAAACCAACGGATTTAAGAACCGTTTTATTAGTGTGAAATCGTATACCAGAGGTAGACATATAGACATATCATCCTGAACAAGAGATTCTCTATAAAACAAATATATCACAGACCTTTAAAAAGTCGCACTGCCTCAATGATCCGTTCATACTTCAAACTGTCCTCTTCTCTCCTCATTCTTAATACAATCTGCTATCTCCCTTACTTCCTATGTTCTGTCATCATCTTTTACACTTATTCCCTCAAGTGCTTAGAGATGAACATCTCCACGTCTTCCAATATACAATACTGTAAACTGTCACTCTCGAACTTTCCTGCGTGACATCTAATTTCGACTTTCTCTCCTTGTCACCACTTTTCAATTCTTCCAATAGTCTATTTTTCCATGAAAGACACCAAAGTGTCATATCTCGAGTACTTCAAGGGGCGTGATGTCCAAGTCTCAGAATTTTAGGGTATGGAACTGAAATGAAATGTTGAAAACTATAATAACAAAATGGAGTAAACTATGAACAAAATGGATTAGAGTTGCTACCCTGTTGGGAACACAAGTTTTCTAGACGAGGTATGTTTTTAGTTGGCTTGTTTTTTTTTTTTTTTTTTTTTTTTTAGCAAGAATATAGGAAAAATTAGGAACATAAGTTTTTTAGTTAGGGTATGAATATGGATCTTGTATATTACTTGGGTCGATCTTATCAAATTTTTTATTTTTTTTTATCTATTTATTTATTTATTATTTTGCTTGGGTTAGCAAGATTGTGATCTTTTTTTTATTTTTTTTATTTTATTTCTATTTTTTTATTTCTATTTTATTTATTTATTATTTTTGTTAGCAAGATTGTGAATATTGTTTATATTTTATTTTCTATTTTTATGTTCTTTATTTATTTATTTCTTATTTACTTTGTGTTAGCACGAAATTATGAGAATTTTTTATTTATTATTTTTATTTATTTATTTATTTCTATCATTATTATTGCTTTTTGTTAGCAAGATCGTGTGAAAAAGATAGTCAGATATTAACGCAAATGTCGCCAAGGTGGGCCTGATAACGTGCGAATCTCTCTCTCTCTCTCTCTCTCTCTCTCTCTCTCTCTCTCTCTCTCTCCCCTCATTTGTGAAATGCCCATCTTCCCGTTCTTTTCCCAGGGACCTAAACCAAACCACTCTCGCCCAAACGACCTATAGCAATGCGGGCATGAATCCCGTATACCTTCTTTGACTCCGAATACCCTCGGGAAACGCACGAAAACCTCCTTGAATGAGGAAACTCTCTCTTTGAAGCTGTCGTTTAATTACCCACCTTGCGGGAGACCATCTGCAGAGAGAATAGCTTGTGTCATTCTCGGTAATTACCGAAAAGGCCACTGCGGGAAAACAATACGTTTGTTTTTCGAAGTTCTTACCTCCTGCGTTGTTTGTTGAGGCAAGAGCACGTGCTGCCACCTCTCGAAGGTTGTCTTTGCGAATAATGACTGTGGAATTATATGCACTCGACGTTTCTCACCTTTTAGGTAAATAATACTGGAAATGAGGTCTTTCCGAAGGTCTTTCTTGAAGGTTGTCTTTGCGAATAATGACTTTGGGATTATATGTGATAGCGATGCACTCGATGTTTCTCGCCATGTAAATAATGCTGGAAATGTGGTACTATATCTGTCTGCCATGAATTCTGGAAGCGTAGTCGACTGGAAAAAATTGTTGATTAAAGATTAATTTCTTCTAGATAATCAATACGAATTCCGACGAATGCTATTATATCTTACCACCATTGCAAACATTGCAAATCATCACACTGATATCAGAGCTAAATTCCCAAATTGTTTTCAGGGAAGAATAAATCCAGCAAATTTGAATAAATTAACGCTTGAAATAGCGTCTATAGACGAAGAACATAGACGAATATAAAACCAAAATAAGAGTGATGAAAGCTCCCGTTAATTTTTCAGAGGAGAGAGAGAGAGAGAGAGAGAGAGAGAGAGAGAGAGAGAGAGAGAGAATGTAACTGGAAGCCTCTTCTAATACTAAAAAAAAACTGTTCCAGAAGACGGAGAGCTTCCTTTGATCAGTGTCCATCACAATTAAAGGAAATGGAGTGCATTTCACTGGTACAAAAAAAAAAAAAAAAAAAAACACACACACACACACACACACACACACACACACACACACACACACAACTTGGTGAATTGGAGCGAAATGTCGCTGAGAAACGAATAATATTATTACTGCCATAATCTTAGAGCGGTATTTTTTTATGTATCTTTAGTCGAGGTATATATTTTCAATTTCGTGTACGCGGATACACTTCTAAGAGAGGGATAATCGTATCCAACAACGAATATTAGACACTTTCTTAAGGAGGTCATTTTGAGAGAGAGAGAGAGAGAGAGAGAGAGAGAGAGAGAGAGAGAGAGAGAGAGAGAGATCTAGCTTCATCAAAAAAGTGATTTCTGATATATAATCCACTTCAGAACGGTTATTACCCCGAATCAACTACAGATTGCACCCCATTCAAAAAAAAAAACAAAAAAAAAAAATCATTAAACAAATTAATAAATAAAACAATTAATTAGCGTCGAGCTGTCATAATCACTATCCGGAGCTCTTTAAAAAAAACTTTAAAAAAAATCCAAAATTGCTTTTTTTTTTTTTTTTTTTTTTTTTTTTTTTTACGAAGGTCATCCATTATATTCAATGCGAAACAAAGAGAAAAGGGTTGAAGCTTCCGTGATGAATGGTTTGCTCACCCTACGTGGAGGGAGAAAGATTGAGGATACGAAAGGATGAGAAAGTATGAAGGATTTTGTCTGGAGGATCCACATCCTTTCAGTCACAAGGATTCTCCAAAAACTGACAACAAAATGGAACAGCCATTTTGGACAGATGTTACGACTTTCTGTAGCTTTTTTTTAGTCCATACGATAACAATGTTAGTAAAAGCAAGGGCATTGATGGCCTGAATTCAACAATATTCGAACTGAATTCAACAAAGTAGAATCTGAATTCAATACAGGGAAATCATAACTCCACTTGTAGCTTCCAGGAATGGCGGTGTCATAAAAAAAAGGAAATTTAGTTAAAATAAAAGTTTTGAATCTGCGAACTTTGATTGGTTTGTAGCCGATCCATCAGTAAGGAAGAAATATTTTCTGTCCTCTAAATATCAAAATTAAAGGAGTTTACCAAAGACTGAAATACTATATATTATTCATTACGATGCCGAGCTTCTATGAAAGTGAGATGTATAATAGATTAAGGCTTAATGTATTTAAACGTTTATATAGACATAAATATTAATTGTGACATTTTTGTTTGACTAATCATCACAACACTAATAATATTTAGCAGCGAAGATTTACCTTTGCCATTTGCATAAAAAAATAGTCACTAATATTGTTTTTTTTGCCTTCGGGTAGAGTTAGTAATGAACCAATAATATTAATGGTCATAAAATACAATATGAAAATAACAAACATTTAAAGATATTTCTCTTCATCAGCTCACTCACCCCTCAAAACGAGAGAGAGAGAGAGAGAGAGAGAGAGGAGAGAGAGAGAGAGAGAGAGAGAGAGAGAATGCCTGAACACACTCAAAGACAACATATCTGTCATATCTTCAATCCCAAGTTTCAAGTTCTCACCCTCTCCTTCGTTTTATTTCTCCTCCTCTTCCTCTTCTTCTTCTTTTATTTTCTTTTTCTTCCACCTTGGCACCTTCTTTTAATCCGTTTCGGTCGTATTTACACTCTTCCCTTAGGTTCATTGGTTTCTCGTACAGACGTTTTCATGCACCAATGACAGACAAGGTTTGTCCTCCCTTGTGAAGAAATTGCTCAGTGAAGATGAATTATTCCTGGGTTTTGTTAAAGCCGTTATTTCATTCCAATGTTTTATTGTGTGGAATATCTAGTTATCATTGTTGAGATAATATTCTAAATTATTAATTAATGAGAATTTTTTTTCATTCAACAACTTTTGTTTTCAGACCTACAGAATATGAGGTTCTTTCCAGCCTTGTAGTTTTTGGAAGCGTTGTATTGCATTCCTCTTTAAATTTAAATGGATGACCCAATAACTTTGAATTTAAATGAAAATGCACAAAAAACGCCTATTTCTAACTGAATAAATGTTATAAATTAAATAACTATACATAAAACTATTACTTGATTCAAGTTTTGTTGTCATTATTCCCAGCAGGAATACCTTGAGAGGAGAGAGAGAGAGAGAGAGAGAGAGAGAGAGAGAATTTTAAACTGTACAAACGGAGCCTTCCTCTATTTTCTCTGTGGGTTATGTACCATAAGCATTACGTCAATTCAAAGAAAAGTGGGAGTTCCCATGTTATTCCCTTACGAGCTTAATGGCACGCGTGCGCTATGCTGAGCTGGAACCCGGCGCCGCCTGGCAGTTCTCCCCTACCCTCCCGATCCCTTACTTACATCGACCTCACCCATTAATGGAATAACACTACAAGTCCTTGAAGCTGCTTCAGGAAGAATGACGAGTGCCATTGATGTTAATAGTGTTTTATTTTGCATGACCGGGGAAATGAACAAAGAATTCAATCTGGTGACCATATGTGCAGTTCTATGGTTTATTTAGAGTATTAAGGTTTTTGATAATGGAGACAACATTCTTCTCAGTTGGATATTTGCAGTTACCGAAAGATAAATTTTCATAAATTTCGTGATAATAACGAATTACAGAATTCTAAACTGCAATGCCATTGCTCACGTAAAATATTTGAAACATAATCATTGTCGTTACAAGAAAACAAATGATGAACTATATTAAATTTGACAGAGCAAGGTTTCCATTAATTAATAGCGTGAGTTAGTTTACCAAAAGGTTAATTTCAGCCTAGGCTATTTGCAATACTTGTTTGACTCTCAAGTGACCTGTCGCTATTAAAAAATGACGGCACTGAAATAAATCTTCAATGTAATTTCTGCATATATGTATGAGTCTGTTTGTGTGGGTGTGATAAGAACTGTGTAACTGCGCATGTGAGAAAAGAGACAGTGCATAATAAACTACAGAAAAAAAAATTGCAATAATACGAAAGACTTTTGTGATAGTTTCTGGTTATGTACAGGTGACCATAAGGTCCCAGTATCATTACATTACAAGTAATAACTACTTGTAATGGTTAATTACCTTTTACTGTACAGGGTGTCCATAAAGTCCCAGTACCATTACAAGTATTTATTACTTGTAATGGTACTGGACTTTATGGATACCCTCTACAGTGGAGAGTAGTTAACCGACAGACACACGGCCCCCCCTCCCCCAATCCCAACGTCATTCAACTACTGCTGAGAACACTAAAAGAAGAGCAGAAATTCCTACTACCGTCATTCTTCGAAGTTCAGATTCATCAGAAAGCCATTAACTAATTGAAAGTTAAGGTCCTCCGCGCGGGTTTCCAAAGGGCGAGGAAATATGAGGCGAGCACACTAACCTGGACTGGTTTTGGTTTCGTCACGTGGCATTTACTTTTTACTTTTTACTTTCCATGATGCGGTTTGGTCCGGGCTTAAACTGGAAACTGGAAGCTAGACGTCAAAGGGTCTTCGGATTCAAGCAGGACGTACGAAGCCATCGACTTACCTGATGGAAACTCGGCAGGCAAACTGAACTAATTTTCCTGAAGGGATAAAACTTGTCATGAAATCTGACCGATTGACGGATTGGTTCACGTAGACTGTCGTTGCTACAACAATTGTTTATCGAAGACGAAGGTTAATTATTTGATGTTAAATAACTTGGACCGCTTCCAAAGGACTTGATTATTATTTGGACTGGAATGAACATCCGAGAATATACTAGATGCAATAAATAAATAGATGAATAAATAAATAAAAGAATAAATAATAACCACATAAATTAATATATAACGAAATAAATTAATAAGTAAATAAATAAATGAATAAATAAATAAATAAAATAAATAAATAGATAAACTCCCATATCAGATAAGAAGGAATGAAAAGAAAGTTCTCAAGTAAATTGCTTTCAGTCTCCAAACGACAATTCTTATAATAAAAATGTGTTTTCATTGTAAGCTCTCTCTCCTCTCTCTCTCTCTCTCTCTCTCTCTCTCTTCTCTCTCTCTCTCTCTATCAGGTGAATCGTGTTCCATACATGAACATTTAAAATTTAACAAATCAGATCACAAGATGAAAAACCGACCTAAAATTTAAAAAATTAAACTAAAAAATAATAAAAAAAAAATACAAACACGTAACAGAAATGATACCGACTTTAATAACCAAGCAAGAGAAAAGTCCATTTCCAAAATTTTTCATGACTTCAGATCACAAGACCTAAAAACAGACAAAAAAATAATAAGAAAATAAATTAGAAAAAAAAAAATAAACACGCTACAGGAAATGACACGACTTCCATAACCGAACAAGAGTAAAGACCATTTCCAACCGTTTCCATGAATTTAAGTCGCCGGACTAATTGTTCCTCTATTGTTTCCAGCTCTAAAATAAACTCCAGACCCGGTGTGCTCTTTCCCGGCTTCCGGTAGCATTGTGGTTACAGAATTAGGCAAGGGAATAATCCCCACCTTTCGAAAACGGGAATCTGAGCTCGAGTGAATAAAAGGAGAAACTCTATATATGCAAAACCCGACGAAATCTGTTAACAACGTTGCCTGAAAGCTGGGAGCTATTTGTCTTCTACAAATCTCGTTTGGAAGAATACATGCATGCGAGGCTGGATAAAGAGGAAGTATATAAAATTGTGAGGAGAGAGAGAGAGAGAGAGAGAGAGAGAGAGAGAGAGAGAGAGAGAGAGAGAGAGGAGAGAGAGAGAGGACTCCCACAAATGGTTAGGACCTCATGCGAGCCAAGCTTTCATATATGCCCAATGAATAAATTTGCGAGCAATGTTCATCTCTTACAAACTTTATTATTCTTATGATGGTTCCAAGGCACAACAAAAAATTACAAATTAGTCAGTAATACAAACCTTGAAAAACACCTGCTTTTTTAACGTAAAACCTTTTAAAAACCTTTCATAAGTCTACTTCACCCTATTGCTAGTTGGTCAATTTTCTTTAAAAAAAATAATTCAGACAAACCGCTTTTAAACGCAAACCTTTCAAGACAAATCACTACTCAGGAATGAAAAAAAATAATTTCCAAAAGTAAATTCATTCTCCACGAAATCAACTGAACCAGTCGGAAAATATTCTAATTAATTTGAACAAATAAATACTTCATTTATCCCAGTTATAATTTGCGACGAATTGCTATTCCAATCATATTTAATTGCTAATCCAAGTCTCAGATGTGAAAGATTTAGTGGGTCCATTCCTTGTAGAGGCTTCATCTCGTAGACTGTTATTAATTACTATAATTGAAATCCGTCACAGAAATTAACATTGGTTTTTGTTAATGGAATGGAATTCGTCGTGAGTCTCCATTTATGTCAGTGCTGTATATTTACCGTCCTGACAATTTTATATTCATTACCGTTATTATAATAAGCTTATTATTACCGCTATCATCATCAATTCTCTCTGATGTCCTGCATTGAATGCAAGTATTGCATATACAGTTGCATATCAACTCACATACATAGTGCATTAATCAGGAGTTAATCATTTTTCATTTTTTCCTGTTTAACATACATTTCACATAATTAATAATAAAGCATTTCATATATTGTATAAATTGATAAACAACGGTGCAACATCCTTTGCCTTTCTCTGAGGCATTTTCATGCAAAGTAAATGTCTCAGTGTGAAAGCAAAAGATCTTGCACTATTTTGTTTCATATTTCTCGTGGTTACAAGCTCTATATATATTTTATATCTCGCTCTTATTCCCTTGATAGAAGATATACATATACATATTTATAGATACACACACCTATAAACAAACTCTATATATATTTTATATCTCGCTGTTAGTTACCGTGATAGAAGATATGCATAAAGACATATTTATAGATACACAAATAAATATATGATATGGCAGCTTACCTCTGATGTTACAGATGCAACTTGACAAGAGAACGTTCATCGAGATTTACTGGGAGAATGGCGGAAGGATTTCATCGAGAGAGCCTTGTTCAAAACACAACTTCCTTGTTTATCTCAAACAACAAGTTAAGTTACTCGTGAAGAGCGAAAAGCACGAAGCAATTCGTCACTGTCACAGAACGAGAGAGAGAGAAAAAAAAGAAAGGTAAATTTAAGACTTCGGTTAAGCTCGGGATTTTACGGTTATGATTTCCGTTATTTCAGGCGAACGATGCATAAACTGCGCCATTACTCTGCCCCCAGGACGGCGATCTCCAATCAGAAATTTAGGACACGGTAATGCGCTGCGAATGTTATTCCGACATGTCAATCAATGCTGAGAAAGAAAACGACGTGGCTGCTCATGTATATTGTCTGAACAAATTCCAGCCAGCGACAGAATGTATACGACGCGATGATCATTTGCAATATTCCCATTTTATTTCCCTACCCTGATTCATATTGCAATTGCAGTTTGAATCTGTTGTGGTACGCTGCTGATTCACGAGTTTCCTCAGAGGAAACCCAGTATTATGCTCCCTTGTCAGGCATCAAACCACCAGACGATAAATCACTTTTGTTCCGACATGATGATATAATATCCTTATCACTAGATCTGTGAATAACCGTGACCCTCTCAGTAAGAAGAAGAATAATAATATCACACCCTACGTTAATATTTTTTTATAAAAAACTATCCTTGTGAGGCATTTGATTAATAAGCGAGAGGGGAAAAAGATCCAAATGGCATTACTAGCATGCGCAGCCTCTCTCTCTCTCTCTCTCTCTCTCTCTCTCTCTCTCTCTCTCTCTCATCCTCAAGTCAACACTTCCGGCTTCTGCACTCGACTTTCATCCACACATTTGACATTCATACCCAACTCTATTTGATACTTCATTTAAGCCATTGTCATTCACTTCTATTAGTTTGAACTGTCTACATTCTCAGCCTCTCACCATATTCATTTTTTTTATCTCATAATCTTTCAATTCACTTAATAAAATGTAATATTTCTATTTTATTAATGCACTTTATTTGAAAATAAACATTAAACTGTTTTTTTTTTTAAATCCTCATTCAATTCATTTCATAAAATGTAAAATTTCTATTTTATCAAAGTACAAATTTATATCTTATTAATAGATTTATTTGAAAAAAAAAAATTGTTTTCCAATATCCCTCATTCAATTCATTTAAATAAAATAAAAAATTCCTATTTGATATTGATGTACATTATTTGAAGAATTTGTTTGATATTGATATTAAATGTTTTTATTACTTTGTCCAATATCAAAAAAATTCTTAAAGATAAAAAAGAACTTTTTATTGTAATTTAACTGTAAAGTGTCCCTCATTACCTTATTTATATGGCCTAGTCAAAACTCATAAGGAAAACAAACCTATGCGCCCAATTATTAGTACTGTAGGATCAATTGCTTATAAACTATCTCAAAATATCTTACTAAACTGTTATCCCCGCTACTAGAAACTGTATCTAATTCACACATCTGGAATTCTCTTGATCTTGTGGAAAAATTAAATAACATTGTACTAACCCTAGCGATATTTTTGTCAGTTTTGATATATTGTCCTTTGTTTACAAAAGTCCCTATTGACTCTGTGCTATGAATATTTAAGTAATGAACTTGTACTGCAATGAATTGCCTATGTCCGTTAGTCACATAATTTCCTTGATTAAGTTATGTATTTGTGATTGCAGATTTATTTTTAATGGAGAATATTACCAACAAATATTTGGTACCGTCATGGGTAACCCTTTATCACCTCTCCTTTCAACTTATATATGGAATTTTTTTGAGAGACAACACCTCCTGAATATCACACTTATCCCCTTAAAACAAAATGGTACCGATTATGTCAATGATATCTTAGTAGTTTTACCTGTGGTACCGATGTAGATGATTTACTGTCTAAATTGAATAATTTAGTGCCATCATAAAATTCACTGTTGAAATTGAAAAATAAACAATTGTCATCCCTTTCCTAGATGTATTAATACATAGAGAATCTATCCAATGCAAATTCAGTATTTATAGAAAACCCACAAATAATTTAACATATGTACATTTTTATTCTGGCCACCATCTTAATATTAAATTTCAATTTTTTTCTTCTATGTTCCTAGGCGCTTTGCGTATCACGAGTCCACAATATCTGACCAAGAAATAGAATACATAAAAAAGATAGAAAACGATCTCTGCTACCTCATTTAATTGATTTATGTTATCAAAAAGCTCACAAAAAGTTTTATAGTGTTGCTATTAATAAAAAGAAATGCCTAAAAATGTACTTAGCTTACCTTACTTTCGTGAATTTGAAACCATAAAATCAATATTTAAATCGTTTAATGTTAATGTTGTGTTCTCTTATAACAATACCATTAAAGATATGGTAATTAAGAATAGTCCCGTAACAAATAACATCATTTACAAAATTCCTTGTAAGGATTGCCCCATCGTTTTATATTGGTCAGTCAGTAAAAATTTATGTGTACGTATTAAGCAGCATATGTATTCAGTTAGAACAGCCCAGACTTCAAAATGCACTGTTTATCCATCTGAGTGAAAAATCTCATTGTATTAATTGGGATGATACCTCGGTCGGTAATTGCTAGATCTAAAGATTATGTTTCAAGAAATTTACTGGAATCGGCAATTATACAAACCACTAATAAAAACAAACCTAAATCTTA
>NC_061098.1:29880459-29897317 GCF_015104395.2 Macrobrachium nipponense | reverse complement strand
GTAAACTGTTTTGTGTTTTATTATTCCTTCCCCCATTTCTCTTAAGGACCCTCCCTGACTGTAGGACTTGACTGCTGGGTCGTCTTAGTGCTCGGAGAGCAGTAAGGAGATTCCCCAGCTGCAACTGCTGCAGTCAGTATACAGCTACCAATAGGCCTAGATAGGGCCCCCCCTCCAAGCAGAAAAAAAATAATACAATAATAATAATATACTTAAATTATAGTAAAACAGCATTAGATAATAAAGTAAGTAATAAAATTAAATTTGGAAGTTCAGTAGAGTAAAGTAAGCACAAAGTAATAGTTATCATATATATATATATATATATTATATATATATATATATATATATATATTATATATATATATATATATATACTATATATATATATATATATATCTGTTGTTACAGTAATAATAATAACAATAAAGTAAAATAAAAGAGTCAGAACGTAATAATAATAATAACAATAATCGATTACAGTTTCAGTTTTCAGGTTCTTTAATTTTAATTTTTCCACTCCAACTTTCACTTTGTCTGGTGCCCTAGGGCTTAAAGGGGTGGACAACCTAACCAGGCACACTGACTATCCCTCAACCACCCACCTCTTTGGACTTGGAAGCACCCCCTAAGGATGACGGGACATTGGAACCGCAACGACATACAGGAACGAGAAGAGACCACCAGATGGAAGCTACTGAGGACTGAGAAAAAGAGGACGAAGGAGGACGACGAATGACCAGGAAATGGACCAGCGTTACCTCAAAAAGGACAAGGAAGCAGGAAAAAGAACCAGCTTCAAGGAAAATGCCATAGCAGCCTCCAGACCAGGTTCAAAAGCCTGCAATTCAGGCTAAGAACCCAACAAGCAGGGTCAGTGGACCTCTCATCCAGAGATGCAAAAACAATTAGTACCCTGAGGACCACGACAGCAATCATCATCAAAGAACTAAAGAAGAAGAAGAGAGAATCAAGAAAGCAGTAGTGGTTTGGCTACCCTCTTGAAATGCTGAAATTCCACCTAACCAGCGCAGTCCCAACGTGACAGCTGTGGTCAGAAATGAAGAACAAGCAAGGTATTACTTACCAAAGCTTTGTACTAGTCACCACTTTCTGTAGGGACCATCCCAGAGAGAGTTGACCTGGGAGTATTCGGGAGATATGGGGGTAAAAACATACTACCCGGAACCCCTAAGGTGCTTCAAATGTCAGAAATTTGGGCATAATAAGAGCCAATGTCAGGCAAAGCAAGAGACCTGTGCAATATGCAGCAGAAAACATCCCACTGAGACTGCATTGCCTAACGGAAAAGCAGGGGACACCCACAACACCGAAGTGCCTTAACTGTAGCAAGGCACACATCGCCATGGCCTGGGGATGCCCTGAGAGACTGGCAAGAGTAAAGGCCCGCTCTGCCCAAAGAAACAAGAAGAGAGAGGAGCTATCAAGAGGAAGGACAGCACCAAAAACCTCAGCCCAGAAGAAGGTTTTATACAAAGAAGAGCTGGAGGAATCAGGAGGGAAGCAGGACCCAGCAGAAAAGAACAGCTCCAGGTCTGCATCAAGAAGACCCACCCCCAGCAAACAAACAAATCCTCAGGCACCTAAACCATTGCCAAGGACTATTTACATTCAAAACAATCGATCTCAGGACAGATTGACAGACTTCTCCAACCGAATCATTAAGGGAGACATCAACACAGAAACTATCCAAGAGTGCATAGAAGTACTTTCTAAGAGCTTCATTAAAGGAGCTTCCAAGTCCCTCCTCCCCCTCTACCTCTATGCAGGAGGCAGCGAACCCAAGCTGCACCAAAACCCATCCTCAAACCCCCTCACCTCTACCTTCCACACTCCCCCCCAACCCCAACCCCCTCACCTTCCACATCCTCTGAACCAATAAACCACACCCCTCTCAACTCATCCAACTCATCCTCATCATCACCATCACCACTGAAGGCATGACAGAGGAAAACTGGAAGAAACATTCGCACCAAGGGGAGGACCAGGCAGTTCTCCTCAACGTACCAATCATGCTGAAGATCATCAATTGGAACGGCTGGTGGAATAAGGACAAAGGCAGCCACACTAATTGCAGTCTGCAAAACAGAAATGTGGACATCATTCTACTGCAAGAAACCATGCTAACAAACTGGACAAAAAAAATTCAGAATAACTGGAATATAATGTCTACACAACCCCATGCGTAGGCACAGACAGAGGATTGGCAAATTCTCATCCAAGAATACAATCCCAACAGCGGAGAACACACAACCCAATCCCCTGTGCAACAATGTGGGAAAACCCTAGCGTGAGAATCACACTGCTAAACCAGAGGATAGATATATACAACATATATAGAAAAATACTAGAGAAGAAACCAGGAGACTACAGCTCACACAGCTCTTCGCACATGCAGCAGATTCACCAACAATTATATGTGGGCCTTACTTCAACGCGCATCACCCTCTGCTATCATCCCCATCGACCACAAACCAACCTGGAGAGCACATAGCCTTCTCTCTAGATGAGTTTGAAGGAGTCTCACTACTCAACTCAGGGCAACCTACACACATAAGAAGGAGGCAGATTTAAATTTGACATTTGCCACAACAACAATCAGGACACCTAACAAGGTGGCAAGTACAAACACGACACTAGTGAGTCGACCACTTTGCCAGAGCAACAGCGCTGGAGATGCAGCAACTACCGCCAATACCGCCACCCCCTCCAAAATGGAACCAAGACCTAGCAGACTGGGTTGTATTTCGTCTAGCCCTCGAAGAGTGCGCAGCACAATACACACCTCCAGAAGACATAGATCAGCTAGAAAAAGATCTAGTTGAGGCTATACACAATGCTGCACAGGGCAATGCCAATGAGAGTAGGAAGAAAGGAGACCACACCTACAAAGACTCCTGGTACTACTGCCCCAGAAGTAAGAAGACTGAAAACCCTACTGAACAGGTGGTAACAAAAACTACATTCCACGACTTGGAAATGGCACCCCTCAGGGGAGGATTCTGGGTCTATTTCTATTCAATATACTAATGGAGAATATAGCCTCATGCAGCTTCCAGAAGGCGTAGAAATCTTCATCTATTGCCGATGATGTGTGTGTAGTAGCAAGAGGAGTCTGTTAGAGTACCCAGAATGCAAAGGGCACTCAATGACATCAACAATAAATCAAATGAGCTAGGCCTAAAAAATAAAACATAAATAAAACAAAGGCCCATGACAATAAAAGAAGCCCACAGACCGCTGCAACCACTAACAATAGGAGCTGAGCCCATAGGAATGGGTAGACAGCTACATGTACCTGGGAGTTGTCATAGATAAGCAGCTAACTTTCAAGGAAGAAATCAAGTACTTGAAAGAAAGAGCAAATGCAAGACTGGCCGCCATGAGATACATGTCATCCCTGAAGGAAGGAGCAAATGAACCCATACAAAGGAAGTACTACCTAGCCTGCACCGAGAACATTGGTGGACTATGCTGCCCCCACTCTGATAGGCTGACAGAGGCTCAGAAAGAATCACTGGAGGTCATTCAAAACAATCCAATGAGGCTCATGCTAGGAGCACCTACATGGACAAGGCTGTGCAACCTCAGGCTTGAAACTAACTTGCCAAAACTAGAGGATAGGATTGCACAGCGAAATGCAAGCACAATGGCCAGAAAATGTTCCTCTCAGAAAGAGACTCCATCTCTAAGAAAAGAGCAAGAGAGAACTTGCCAAACACCCACAGATTCAAACTTCGAGTTCCTGTGGTAAGGACCAAAGTGACAACATCAAGAGTCTAGGCATGGCAGAAACACTGCTGCAACTAGGTCCAGACACAACACAGGGCACAACAACTACCACCCCTGGAAGAAGAAGGACACTGCAATATACAAATACACAAGCCTGCCAAGAGCAAAAGAGGACTGCACAAAGAAGAGCTAAGAGCGGCAGCCTATGAAGCAATCAGAAACACTGAGACCATAAGGGCACAAACACACACACTGATGGCACTGTAGATCCTGAGAGTCAAACTACGGGACTGCAGTATATTCAAGAAACTTCACAGCCTGTTGGAGGACCTCCAACCACGCCTCCACTATGCAGACAGAGTTAACAGCAATAAGACAGGCACTGCTGTACTCACTGGGAGAATGAAGAAGGGCTGTAATCATCCACACAGACTCAAAGTCCTCAATGCAAGCCCTGCAACAACAGAAAATTAAAGAAAATAAGGCACTGCTGCTGGAATTAAAACACTGCTACACCAGCACAGCGAAAGAGGAAGACCTGTCACCTTAAACTGGATACCCAGTCACATAGGAATTCCAGGCATTGAGAGGGCTGATGAGCTAGCCAAAAGTACAAAAACACATTGACAGAGTGCAGATACATACACCTTGCACTGCAACAAGTCAAGAATGCAATGAAAACACTCTGCAAAGAAAAATTGATAAAAGACCACGTGGCCTATTGCCTCCTCCCATAGACAGGCACACACCAAGAAAACTTGCTGTGATCATCCACAGACTCAGGCTAGGATATAAAGCCTGCTGGGAAATTGTGGAAAACACAGTGTCAGACCATGTGAAACACTGTCAAGAAGAAAACACAGCAACCACTCCTTCACTATATCTGCTGGAATGCAGAGAAACAGCACAGCTAAGAGGTGCAGCACAAAATGAAGTACCTGCACAAGATGCTGAGCATGCAGCTGCCACAGTCACAAAGACAATCATTGAAAACTTAGAAGAGCATGCCCTCAGGTGCTCTACAACCTACCTCCACCAAGGTAATCAAACTAATAGGTGAAATCAATCACCCTCATCACATCCCCTCCATTTTGTAAGGCTACTATCCTCCTATCCACATCATCCTACTATCATTCTTTTTAAAAACTTTTACCTACAAGACTGGAAATCCCTCCCGCAGGGACCCAATGGAGTAAAGGGTTGGACAACCCCGACCTGCAACCGCTTCTTCCGATTTTTTGTTTCGAAAGCCTTACACTTATTCAAACTTCTTCTATAATATGACATGATGGCCCTCTCTACTGACGCCATCATCCTTCCCCTATCTCTACAACTAAAGATATTTCCAATTTTCAAAAAGACTAAACCATGTAACCTAAAGAATTCTTTTCAGATCAACCTACGGCCGAACAAGGGAAGGTCTGTGCCAACAAGAAGTGTTGGCTTAATACAACAACAACAACAACCAATTCAATCAGTTCACGCTCACTTTTCCTTGAAGATGAACCGATGATACGTTGGAAACGTTGGAATTCCATTACGCCCTTAGACTAAGATCTATTAACCACTTTGTTATGATAACAATAAATTAGTAATTTTTATAAAACATTTCTTTAACCAAGATATGAAATACGGCCAGCTATTAGCAAATATCAGCCCTGATGAGAAGAGAATAATAAGGAGAATTGAAAAGACCATATATATAAAATCAATTCCACTTATGCTGCCATCATCTTTAACAAAACATGTTTGAGAGAGGGTCTCCTACCTTCATATATTATTATTATTATTATTATTATTATTATTATTATTATTATTATTGGTTTATCACAGTCCTCCAATTCGACTGGGTGGTATTTATAGTGTGGGGTTCCGGGTTGCATCCATCACTCTTCTTACTATGTGATCTTGGGATCGTGGCCTAGTGTTCCTATGATTATGGGTACAACTTCCACTGGCATATTCCATATTCTTCTTAGTTCTATTTTCAGGTCTTGATACTTATCCTCTTTTCCCTTTCTTTCTCTTCAACTCTGGTGTCCCATGGTATTGCGACATCAATGAGTGATACTTTCTTCTTGATTTTGTCAATCAACATCACGTCTGGTCTATTTGCATGTATCACCCTATCTGTTTCTGATACATAGTCCCCAGAGGATCTTTGCCTGAACGTTTTCTATTACTCCCTCAGGTTGGTGTTCGTACCACTTATTACTGCAAGGTAGCTGGTGTCTCTTGCACAGGCTCCAGTGGAGGGCTTTTGCCACTGAATCATGCCTCTTTTTGCACTGGTTCTGTGCAATGCCGATATTCGCCTGCTATGTGGTTTATGGTTTCATTTTTCGTATTGCACTTCCTACATATGGGAGAGATGTTATTTCCATCTATCGTTCTTAAAACATATCTGGTTCTTAGGGCCTGATCTTGTGCCGCTGTTATCATTCCTTCAGTTTCCTTCTTAAGCTCTCCCCTCTGTAACCATTGCTCTGTGTCATCGCTGGCTAGTTCTTTAGTATTGTTCCTGCATTGTTGTTCCATTCCTTTGTTCTGTTTGTCATTCTCCTGTTTCTGTATATTTCTGGGTCTTCGTCTATTTTTATCAGTCCTTCTTCCCATGCACTCTTGAGCCACTCGTCTTCACTGGTTTTCAGATATTTCCCCAGTGCTCTGTTTCTCGAAGTTGATGCAGTCCTCTATACTTAGTAGTCTCTCCCTCCTTCCTTTCGTGTTATGTATAGTCTGTCCGTATTTGATCTTGGTGTAGTGCTTTGTGTATTGTCATATGTTTCCTAGTTTTTTGGTCTATGTTGCTGAGTTCTGCCATCGTCCATTTCACTATGCCTGCGCTGTATCTGATTACTGGTACTGCCTATGTGTTTATGGCTTTTATCATATTTCCCGCGTTGAGTTTCGACTTGAGTCTCTGCATATATTCTTTCCTGATCGTGTTCTTCATCTCTTGGTGTTTTATATCCCCTCCTTCCAGTATTCCTAGGTATTTGTATCCCGTCTCATCTGTGTTTGATGTTCCTCCCATCTGGTAGCTTTATCCCTTCATTCCTTGTTACTTTGCACTTTTGTATGTTGTCTAAGGCATTATTACTATTATTATTATTATTATTATTATTATTATTATTATTATTATTATTATTTTGGGAGAAGATCCTCTTTTAAACAAATTCTGTGCAATTTCTGTTGAATAAAATGGCAGAATTCAGCGAATTAATCTTATATATTGTCTTTTCTAATTTTCTTATTACTCGCTTTTGTTTTCTGGCTCAGCGATACTTCACAACAATTGGCCAATATTCATATTGGGGATAATGCTGAAAGTGGTATTTTATTTAGAACTGGATTTATTAAAACTGTTATTATCAGAATACTTGTATATGGAAAGGCGTTCCTCTGGTCCAGGTCAAGCAGGGGTCGTCGTTGGTGTTGGTATCATTCCATAAGATAGGTCAATGTCACCCTGTACACTACTCGAGCGCTCGCTCGGCTGAATACCTGCAACCATTGACGAGTGATCTCAGACTTCGCCCCAGACCAGCTCGACCAATGAGAACTCGTCTCTAGGATTCGAGCCGATCGGCATGCATGGACCACCACCTTCTCAGCTTCTACCGACCCTGACCAGCCATGATGATGGACCTACGAGAAGGTTGAAACGTCACGATAAGCCAGAGCTACACCAACATTAATACAGCTGAAATCAAGAAGCAGAGATGACCCCGGCGTGACATTGACCTCTCTTATGGAATGATACCAACACCGACGACGACCCCTGCTGGACCTGGACCAGAGGAACGCCTTTCCATACACAAGTATTCTGATAATAACAGATTTAATAAATCCTGTTCTAAATAAAATACCACTTTCAGCATTATCCCCCATATGAATATTGGCCAATTGTTGCAAAGTATTGCTGAGCATGAAAAAGCAGTAATAAGAAAATTAGGAAAGATAATATATAAGATTAATTCGCTGAATCCTGCATTTTATTCAACATTATTATTATCATTATTATTCTATTATTATCATTATTATTGATTAGTTATTATTATTATTATTATTATTATTAATTATTACTGCTAATAAATTCACAATCGCGTGAAAATCAGTTTTTTGTCAAAAATAAAAACATTTTACGCATTTTGTAGATCAAATCGACGAATTCGGCTTCTATGAGAACACCAGTATTTTTTCTAAGGTATTATATTGGAGAAATCTTTGGTGGTTCCAGGCACCAGCTGAGCGGTTTCCACAACATCCCCTGGAAAGAAGGGGCGAAGGATTCCTTTTATAATTATTGGTACATCTTTTTTTTATATCTTATACATCTTTTTTTATTATATCATCTCCATTTTCTGTAGAAATGGAATTTATTTTACATCTTTTTTTATATATAGTAAATTTTTTTTATTTTCTACATCTTTTTTTATTATACCTTCTCCATTTTCTGTAGAATTGCAAATTGTTTTACATCTTTTATATATACTACACTACTTTTTTTTTTTTTCATATTTTCTCGCTTTTTCCATATTAATTGTTGGTTTTTATACACCAAAGGATAGAATAATATTATAGGGCATATTTACTGAGGTATATTTATCGCAGAAAACATATTAATTTTAAATTTGTCATCGCCAATGTCAAAATATTTGATTGCCAAAGTCAAATTTTACAAAACTAAGATTTTTAGTTCATTTATCTCTACAAAAACTACGGATCTCTCTCTCTCTCTCTCTCTCTCTCTCCTCTCTCTCTCTCTCTCTCTCTCTCTCGTTATTTTCACTAAATTAAGATTTTTTTTTATACAGGTTCACTCATCTCTACAAACACTACGGATCTCCTCTCTCTCTCTCTCTCTCTCTCCTCGGTCACTCTGTCTCTCGTCTCTCTCTCTCTCTCTCTCTCTTCCAGAGTCATTTTCAGCAAAGCAACTGGCCTTATGTATGTTGCACAACATGTTACCAACATTCTTCAGACACTTTCTCAGTGCACTGGAGAAATTCCAAATTAAATATTGCTGTGGATTAGAATATTCAAAATTTCCCCTTTCAATTGAATTCGTTCGTGAAGTTAAACAGCTCATGTCCTATGACTTAGTTCCCCATAAAAAATTTAACAATGTATCGTCAATTAATGAGTATAACTTTGCAGTGAAATTTTGCGTATCTTTACAGTATTTTTACTGTGTGAAAATAGCCACATTACGATAACAGCATATTAGAAGCTTAAACAGCTCATTTCCTATGACATAGTTCCTCATAAAAATAAAATGTAAAAATGTTTCGTCAATTAAGGAAGATAAATTTGCAGTCAAAAAACGGGTATTTTTGCAGTATTTTTACTGTGTGAAAATAACCGCATTACGATAACAGTATATTAGAAGCTAATTAGAAGTTATAGCCTTGTTTTGCTAGCACTATCCGGCGCAAGAAGCACTATGCAGAAAATGCTACATATTTGCTTGTGCATGTTTGCAAGGGGGGGGGGGCGGGGTGTGATTCTTGCTTTATTTATGCAAAGGACTGTTGAGAAAGGTTAGTACTTCAGGTCTTGAAACCAATAGAAATAATGCAATGGTTGAGAAATATTTTAGCAAAGTTAACTACTGTAATCAAATTCACACTCAGTCCTGTATTCAATACCCATTAAATATGTGACAGGTATTTCGTGCTTTTCCAAAGCACGACGATGGACTCTTTCTTAAGACAGAGAACGTCTAAGGTAGCAATCATTCTTTTCTGCATTCTAACAGGTGTTCATTGTGCTTTCTTTGTATATATATATATATATATATAATATATATATATATATATATCTTTGTATATATATATATATATATAGATATATATATATATATATATATATATATTCTAGACAGAAAAACTAAAGTGGTTTGAACATCAGTTCTTATCTGACCACTGTCCCTAATATATTCCATCAAGACTTCCTGGGATCTCCCGGGTTTATAACGCTTCCAAATTCAGCGTAATGCGTAAATCCGCCTTAATTTTGTAAACTAATTACGCAGCTGTGCAACAACAGAAATTAGACGAAGGAAAGTTTAATACTGAAGTAGATATGGAACGTAGTATTCATTTAGACCACGAAGTCTGATTGGGTAATGTCTCTCTTTCTCTCTCTCTCTCTCTCTCTCTCTCTACTCTCTCCTCTCTCTCTCTCTCTCTCTCTCTCGAATGAAACCCATAAAAACGCTAGAAACATAGAAAGGTAACCGCCTATTACTTCCATCCATATTTTGGCGTTTTTATGGGCTCTTTTTATTACATGGATTTTCTCTCTCTCTCTCTCTCTCTCTCTCTCTCTCTCTCCCTTCTCTCTCTGCTCTCTCTCGTCTCTCTCATTTTGCTACATGTGAGTGTGTGCACATACAGGTTAGCAGACTGCTACGTACATCGCTCACTGGAATATTTGCTAACGATAACGCATGAAACTCGTCTATGTATTTTCTAATTATTACCTACGCAAAATTGAATTATAATTCCCCCCAAAAAAATTAATGATAAATTCCCAAACCTTTTGCGTAATCATCAAATACAACAATAAAGCCCATTTGATAGAGAGTTAATTATCTGCTCTTTGTCTGCGTCGAATCGACATTTTATCTTAGCCCCAGTCAACCAAATATTCCGTCGGTCAATGGTTATAAATATGAATAAATAAATGAATGAATTAATTAATTAATTAAAAGTAGTTTACATGTACGAATAGTTTTTTTTATTGTGCAGCCTAGTCACCAAAATATTGCAACGTTCAATGGAAAAATTTTAAAAAATAAATATATAAAATAAAATAGAAGCAGTTACATGAACGATAGTTTTTTTTATTTTTTATTTACTTATTTATTTTTTTTTTTTGCAGCCCCGTCAACCAAATAAAACCGGTGTTCAATGTTTAAAAAAATTAATATAATAAAATAAAATAAAGCAGTTTACATGAACGGATAGTTTTATTTGTTTATTTGTTTATTTATTTTTTATCTTTTTCTATGCAGCCCAGTCAATCAGATACTCCGGGGTTCAATGGTTATAAAAAAAAAAATAAAGCAGTTACATAAACGAATAGCTTTTTTTTTTTTTTTTTTTTTTTTTTGCACCATTACAGACAGCCCAAAAAACGAGCCGCGGTCAGTGTGATTCCTTTTATGGGAGATACTTATACTTCAAATTATTTAGACGTTTTAAAAAGCCTATCGTATTGGGAAGGAAATTCAGCAGTATCATATAATGACAATACTGGTACCAAATGATAAAGCCAGTTCGTAAATGGCTTTCTTAAAGATGATGATGATACCATTCTGTTTTTATTGTTGATGATGGTGACAACGGAAAAGGGTTGATAACACGTTGAACACGTTGTTCAATTATAGCCTATCGAGACGATCTGAAATGGTTGATAAAGACGTGTTTGAGGTTGATAACTGCGCGAGTTCACTAATGAATTTATGAAATTCATTAACCAATGAACTAGTTGACAATTCACTCAAAATTGTTCACAGTAGTATGAAGGTTTTTGACATTTCCTAACTAATACGATAATCAGGCGCAAAACTTAATTAGTTTATTTGGATTTTCTCTTACTTGTTATTGTTGTTCTTGTTCTTATTGTGGGGGGGGTAGGAAAGGTTAAGACTGTTTGAAAAAGGTGTTTTCGCATCGAGTTAAAGATACAGGAATTCAAGGATAGGATATTATTATTTACTTGAATAAAATATATAAAAAAATAATGTGCATGTTAAACAGTACAGAAAAATTATTCCTCATCAAAATACACCGTATTTATTTTAATTTTCGTTGGTGAAACGACGCTCTATTTTGACCGTAGATTTTAATACGTGCCCCGAGTAAGCTGCAGGTCAGACTAAGCCTTGTTAATAGTGTAACTGATTACACGTTTTAGTAAAGAAGTGAGGTTTTGAAATTGTGATAACGGTCGACATTTAGGAGGGAAAAAGATATGTAGTTTATTGAATTCTTCAATATTTCTTCCAGCAATTTTATAAATCAAACGATGACAGGTACATGACTTATTAAGCTCCTCTGTGTTCCCCAGCGCATAAATTTCGGAAGCTGAATAACTCGAGGGAATTTTGAAGTCGCCGAATTTAATTAAGACGAGCTCTCCACTTTTCTTCCCCTTTCAAGCAATTATCAATTTAACTAATTTAATCAGTCGCTTTACTTATCCAATGTCACCTATTTCCATTTACTTTGTGCGTTTAATTTAATCATTGGGAATGCTGCTACGACTGACTGGAAGGGTGTCGTCATATGCATAAAACTCAACCCTTATAAATTTGAATAGAAAACTATGATTAACTTTACAAAAGTATTTCGTTTAAAAAACATCTAAAAAAAAAATATAAATGTATACAATCAATCCGTAATAAATTTAAGAGAAAGCTAAAAGTGGACGAGTTTGAATTGAATTGCATATAAAAATATCTAGAGAAAAATAGGCATCCAATCAAGCCGTAATGAATTTGAATAGAAAAATAAAATATATTTAAAAGACTCACATAAAAATATCTATGAATTGTATCTATACAATCCAGCCGTAATAAATGAATAGAAAACTAAAAATAAATTTTAAAATACCAATATTAAAACTATCTAAGATATAGAAGAAACTAATGTTATTTGTTCGAATATTATTACCGATACTTACATGTGCTTGATTATGTAATTTAACTGTGGAGACAAGAGAGAGAGAGAGAGAGAGTCTCTCTCTCTCTCTCTCTCTCTCTCTCTCTCTCTCTCTCTCTCTCTCTCTCACATCGTTATTCTATTTTGATCTTTAATACCTCTCGCTCTCTCTGTTTTTCTCTCTGTCATCGTTTTATTAAATCTAATTCTCTCTCTCTCTCTCTCTCTCTCTCTCTCATCGTCTATTCCATTTGATCTTTAATACCTCTCGCTCTCTCTATTTCTCTCTATAATCGTTATTAAATCTAATCTCTCTCTCTCATCTTGTTGCTTTAATCTCTCTCTCTCATCGTTATTCCATTTAACCTTTAACATCTCTCTCTCTCTCTCTCGTCGTTATTAAATCTAATCTCTCTCTATCTCTCTCTCATCTTTATTACACTTAATCTTTAACATCTCTCGGTTTCTGTCTTTCTCATCGTTATTAAATCTAATCCCCCCCCCCCTCTCTCTCTCTCTACATCGTTTATAACATTTAATCTCTAAATTCAATTCACGACAGGTAGGTTTCGTGGGCATTTGGGCTTTTCTTTCTTCTTTCTGTCACCCAGTTTGCATCCAACCCAGTTTTTCTTCTCCTCGAATATTCATTACAAACGAATCAAACACAGAGGCGTGACCCTGCTCTTTTGTATTTTTCTTTTCTGCCTCTGTTTTCCAACGTTTCGGCGGGAATGGCTGACCAATAGCAGAAGGGGAATAGTAAGTCGTTTCGGAAAGGAAAGTGTTTATATCATTCTTCTCTATCTAATAATAATGATATGGCTGACCAAAATAGCAGAGGAGTAAGTGTTTGCAGGGGAGCTATTTATATCTACCTTCTATGCTAATAAAATCCGAGTGGATCTTTCTTGTTTGTCCGCCCCGGGTTGGGAGCGGGATAGGTAGGTGATTGGGAGGGTAGGTGGGAGGCATGACACATCCGCCCTCCTCCTTCAAACCAAACCTGTTTTGTCTGCCCCGGGTGGGGACGGGGTAGGTAGGTGATTGGGAGGGTAGGGGAGGCGTGACACCACATCGACCCACCTCATCCAAACCTGCTTATCCGCCATATATATATAGTATATATATATATTATATATATATATATATATATATATAGAGAGAGAGAGAGAGAGAGAGAGAGAGAGAGAGAGAGAGAGAGAGAGAGAGAGAGAGAGAGAGAAGTGGGTGGCTACAGTTCTGTGTTTCCTTTTAATACGGTTGCAGAAGTATATGAAACAAATCTCATTAAAACAGCATTTAAGCATGGTCCTAAAATGCTCTTGTTCTTGCAAGTTCATAACCGCCTAGATAAAAGCCTTAATCCAATTCTCACTTTTCTTTGGATTTCATTTCGTTTCTCTCTTGTTTCCTTTCCACCATTAATATCTTTTTTTTTCTGTAACTCTAATTTTTCGTGCTTTGCCATTTTACTCTTTTCTGCAACTTTTATCATATTTTTTCTCGCGTGCTCTCACCTCCTTTTCCGTTCTTTATCTTTTTTTTTATTTTTTATTATTATTATTATTCCTTCATACATTTCTCGCCGGAGTGCTTTCCTCTATTATCCAGGCGTGTTTTATGATAATTCTCTCTCTCTCTCTCACCGGCCTGTTTATTTACTACTCCGTCATTGTTATTCTCGGACTCTCTCTCTCTCTCTCATTCGTTAGCATTTGAAAAACCTTTCGCTATATCTTCGGGGGAAAGTGGGAACATATTATACACACACATACGCATTAAATATACACACAAGCGTTTACGTGTATCTATACAGACACTTGATACATTCATATGTACACACACGTCAAGCGTATTCTCATTGCCAAGGTGTTGCTTTAGAGATATATCCAATACAACTGTCATTAAAGCATTCACAATTAAACTGCTGAATAGTGAATGAATTCCGTATCACCTTATCAATGTTACATACACTTTTCCGTCCTTTATTCTATCATTTATTTTTCATTGACCTGGCATTCCCTATTCACCTGACCTATCCTTATTGGTAAGACGGGTCACGGTTTTTTTCATGCTACATCCTTGCTTTCTTAACTGCTCACCTCATCCATTTTGACCTTGTGAAAGATTCCATTTTTTATAGCTAAATTGGTGTTATCCCTTATTCTAATAAGCCTGTAACAAACCTCCCCATTGGCAAAGAATCATTCCTTGAATACTGACAACTCGATATCAACTTCTTAGTTCAGTTTGATGTTGTGGTGATTTTTTTAATCCTTACAGTCCAGCAAAAGTTACCTCTAATTCAGCCCTTACCTCTCTCTCTCTCTCTCTCTCTCTCTCTCTCTCTCTCTCTCTCTCTCGTTGCAACTCTGTTCAACACATTGCATATCCTAGCCAATTTCTTTTTCCCTAAATACGCTAGACTGCGAATATTCCTTTTTAGACATTCAGGTTTTCCCAGCACGAAATGTTAGAGAAATAGAAGTTTACGAATTACATTTTTTGCTGCTTGTAAGATAGGATAAAGAATAACCATTATTATTATTATTAGTATTATTATTGAACCAAGAATTCCTTGTAAAGAGGCTATAATATTGAGTACAAGTCACATGAGCGTTAATCCTATACATAATAGTAACACTACTGTGGATAATTCCCATTATTATTTCTTATTATTATTATTATTATTATTATTATTATTATTATTATTATTGTTGTTGTTTGTTGTTGTTGTTGTTATATGATAAGGCTTAGATAATGAAGAATTCCCAGTATTGATTTTAATTTAACTGAAAAGTGATCTAGAGTCGAAATTTTAACTAAAAATACAAAAAGCAATTAAATTCATGATTTTCCTCTCTCTCTTTCTACGCGAGGATGTGACAAATATGGCCACGCCCTCCTTCCCGCACCTACCCACCCAAAGCCCCCCCCCCCCCCCCCCCCCCCACAACCAAAACCTGATAGAAACCTGATAGAAGCGGAAAGAAACAAAATGTTCAGAAATGCAAGGAAATGGAATTAAAGCAAAAAGGGAAGGGTTTGCGCAAATGGGAATACGCATCCTCTGAAATAAATATTCCCGATCGCTGGTTTCGCTTTTTAGCAGATTTCTTTTTCTTTTTTATAGTTTTTTTTTTTTTGGTGGGGGGGGGGAAAGTTTTTATAAAAGGGCAGGACAGTATTTCCATCAAAAAGATTTTTCTTTGATCTATATATATTTTTTTTTCTGGACATTCTTGTGAAATTGCTTTTTTTTTTTCTTTCATGAGAAGAGAGAGAGAGAGGAGAAGAGAGAGAGAAGTCCATCAGCGTAATTGGTTAGTATTATTTGGTAACACGAATCTTTGAATATTATATCCTTTCGGTTAACATATATGAAAACTATCAATTCCGCTAGGTCGAGCGAATTAGATATTAGGGGACATTTGTAGCTTTAATGCGCATATATATATATATAGATATATTATATATATATATATATAATATATATATATATATAATATATATATTATTAATAATAATCTATATATTACTATATATATATATATGTATATATATACATATATATATATATAATATTATATATATATATATATATATATATATATATATATATATATATATATATATATATATGTAATATCTATATTATCTCTATATATAATTCTCTAAGTGTATATATATATATATATATATCTATTTATATTATCTATATATTATATCTCTCTATATCTTCTATTTAATTATACTTGAATAAGGACAATTGTCCCCTTCTTTGCTTTACTCGTGTCTATTCCTGTCGAATATGTTCCCTTAATCGACCAAGATCCGTCCTAAGTCGTCCTGAACATTCCTATTATCGGTTAGTCAACAAGTTGCAAAATAATCCCCTCATGGCGGTTGATTTGTTTTTTTCCCTTCAGTGAATAAAAAAAAAAATCCCTCTCGTATTCGGTCGATTTTTTCGTCTTGATAAATAATAAAGTTTTGAAAAGGGATTACTCGAAATTGCTTCACGTGAAGGTTCTAAAAAAAACTTTGGGGCGAATTCCGATTAGTATAACAATTCTGGCTTTTTATTTATTTATTTTTTTTGCATGTAGGCATAAAATGCGCTCTGGTTATGATTAGCGATTTTTATTTTTAAATAAGGCTGTAAAGGATAACAACCCCAATTCTCTCCTCTCTCTCTCTCTCTCTCTCTCTCTGGATATTAAGCAAGTTGCGTATTTAAGTGATATTAATACCAACATAAAGTTAATTACTATTTTTGTCAAGCTTTTTTTATTCTTAGTAATACTTAATTCGTTTTTAGACTTGAATTCTCACCTAAATTTTTCAGTTTTTTTTTTTTTTTTTTTTCAGTTTTTTTTTTTTTTTTTTTTTAAATTATTTAGGGCTAAATTAACAACCACTAGCTG
>NC_061098.1:29860459-29875459 GCF_015104395.2 Macrobrachium nipponense | reverse complement strand
ATCATTTATATTCGTTGTCTCAGAATAAGGACCCTCTGATAATAGCTCTCTCTCTCTCTCAGTCGTATATCGGCCGCAGCCATAATTGAGAGCAGCGTCCTTTTTGATATGTAAAGTAGCTGTCTGCTTTGTCACTTTCATTTGCATATCATTAAGGAGGAAGAATTTTGATAGATTTTTCCACCTGTGCATTTGCTTTTATTTCAGGCCTCAGTTTTCAGATCATTCTTTTAAAAACTTCATCGTGTAGTTTTATCTTATCTTATTTTTTGAGTGCAGGTGACGTCAGTGTTACCGCTTTCGTAGTTAGTAATTGGTTCCACTTGGCGACAGCGGGGGAGCGAACTCAGGCTACCAGATCGATAGGAGAGTACGCAACCCACCCGTCCAGGGAGGAACTTATTCTCGAGATGAATATATTCTGAAGTAAGGACATTTATCCTAAATTGCTTTTGACAATTTTAATTGATATTATACGTCACGTTCTCTCACACCACCGAAGGAATTCTCCATTCAATATGCGACCATTATTATTCATCACTTTCCCATCAAAGAGCTTTCTTTTATTTCCTTTTCCTCTGGTCGTCTCGTGGAACTCTCCCCCCACCCCCCCCCCCCCTCCTCCCATAACGAGGGCTGATTCATGGTCCCATAAATCCGGGTTGGTTCCTGGTCTCCCGAAATGAGGTGCTGGCCCATTCATAATTACTTCCGACAGATTGGAATTATGCCGATTGGAAAATGCGAATGGAAATAGTCCTAGTTTAGTCTGATTCCTTTTATTTACTTGTATTGTTTTAAATTTTTCTTATTTCTGGGAATAAAAATAGTCATATTTCAGTCTCATTCCTTTTAATTACTCTTATTATTTTATATTTTTTCTTATTTCTTAGAATAAAGATAGTCATATTTCAGCCTGATTCCTTTTATTTACTCATATGATTTGATATTTTTCTTATTTCTATTTTCCTTTATAAACCGTAGGGGAGTAGTGCCATCGGTGCACCTTACGTGGCGGACTGTAGGCGTTACTTAACGGTGTTGTCAGCTTCAATTTTGACCCTAGCAGCACCTACTGCTTTTTGAGCCTTTTAATTCAACTCCATAAACTCTGCCTTTCTTCACCCTAATTCTCTAACTTCTCTAACTATTCGTCGTACAACTGAGAAGTTTTCTCCCAAGTCCACCTTCAGTTCCTAAATTAGTCAGTATTATTATCTGTGTAAACTAATATAGAATTCTCTGTTAGTTAATATACTTCAAATTCGCGCGGATAAGGATTTGCGTAACCTCTCTCTCTCTCTCTCTCTCTCTCTCTCTCTCTCTCTCTCTCTCTCTCTCTGCTTTCCCCTTTAGTAACTTGCTACATATGACAGTCAGTTAATGCATATAGTTTAGCATGGAAAACCAGAACTCTTTCTATTTAACGTAAAAGTAAATAAAGTTAGCTCTCTCTCTCTCTCTCTCTCTCTCTCTCTCTCATTTCATTTGAGTAACTCACTACATATGACAGTTGATGCATATAGTATAGCATAGAAAATAGAACCACTTTCTATTTAACCGAAAGACGAAAATAAAATAATTCTTGGTGGCTTCGGTTGGCTGATATTCCGTTAATGGATTCTCGACAGAAAGGAAAAAATAATTGGGGGAAAAACGTGCAAGTGAAAAGGCAAAAAGAAAGAAAAAAAAAAGGAAAAAACTAAAACTTTAGTAGAATTGGTTTTAACGTTTTTTTGTTGTACCCCATTTTATATTCTATGCAGAGACACGTGCGGAATTTTATTGCATTTTTTTTAATGACAAGTAAAAGCAATATCAAAAAAGTTTTGGATTTGAAAATAATCGAACGGTAAAAGCAATCGGTAACAATATTACTCCCCCATATGTACGCGCAAATAACATACAGTGCGCCTCGCGCGATGCACTGTAGACATTATTTGACATTGTTCTTAATTAAGGTTCTTTGCAGCGTCCCTTGGGCCCCTAGTTGCAGCCCCTATGATTCCTTTTACTGTACCTCCGTTATTATTCCCTTTCTTCCATGGTACTCTCCACCCTCCTGATAAGAGTTTCATAGTGCAATTCAGTTTCCGTTTCAGCGCTGATTGACCTCGTGGGTCCATTTGTCCTTCCACAGAGGAATATAAATGATTGGATTAGCGCTTTCGCGTAACAGCAGAATAAATCTGTCTCATATTTATCCTTGAAAATTCTTTTGAAATTCCCTTTTGTCATGGCAGTAATTATGCCTTTAAAAGAAGAATAATTTGCATATTCAGCTTAAAGAGGATCATATAATCAATTATGTGTACTCCTAATGACGGCCCTAATATTTGCTGGTCCCGCTGGTATGGTCGGTAGTGTCGTGACATGCAGCTTGGATGTCACGGGTTCCCCCCCCCCCCCCCCCCACCAAAAAAAAAAAAAAAAAAAAAAAACCGCACCCCCCGGCCGATGAGAAAATCACTGGCTTTATATCATGATCAGTTACTACCGCAGTGTGGGTGGGCTCTGCGGCAGGAGGTTGAAACCGACATTCTTTGCTTGTTCCATGTGAATGGGTTCCAGCTACTGGAATGATAATGATAAAGGAAATATTAATATGAACATTACGTACTAAAACCAGGATTGTATTCTCCGATGCTTACTAAAACATTCAGAGGGTCTTTTTCTGATACCTGGAGACGCTTTCACTTGGTCATAACCTCAACTTTTTTCCCCCTGTAGCTTCGTCTAATGAAGATGCATTTGGCTGGGATGTTTCGTGGTGAACTTCCAGCAATTTCCAGCGACTACGGCCTTTCATCGCTATATGCAGAATCCTTCTCATTCCAAGAAGTGTTTCCATTCCAGTGTTCACGAATAGGGGTAGCGCCTCAGTGGCGTGGTCGGTATGGTCTTGGCCTGCCACCTTCTCGGTGGCCGCGAGTTTGATTCTCGGGTATTCCACTGAGGGGTGAGAGATGTGTATTTCTGGTGATAGAAGTTCACTCTCGAAGTGGTTCGTAAGTCACGTAAAAGCCGTTGGTCCCGTTGCTGGATAACCACTTAGTTCCATGCAACGTACAAACACCATGCAAACAACAAAACAAACGAATGATGGTGAATTAAATACGCGAATATAAAACTTTCAAGGTTAAAGATACTTCGGATGCTGTATATTGAAAGTGATTCCTAAAAATTATGAAAAATTGATGATAACCATCTTCTATTGCATATGGGACGTTATGAATTGATATTGAATGGCTAATCAATAGAAAAAATGACGAAAATTGACAATAATAATTTTAAGTTACGAGAAAAATGCTTATTTGCGAACATGACGTTATCAATTTGATATTGAATGGGTAATCAAGAGACAAAACATTATGACAATCATGATAATAATTTTAAGTTATGAGAAAAATAAATGCCTGAGATATAAGTCAATCCATTTATAAGTATGGATTTTGCAGCGGCAAAAACAGGTGTCCTTTATCTCGACTATTTCGAGGGCACGGACATCCTTCCCAGAGCCAATATCCTATTCCATTCAGCCCCAACTTCCTGTCCTTCAGTGGCAGACATTAGCATATTATCAATGCTGAGTAGGTCGTGCGGGTATGTGTTTACAGTGAAGGTGGCGGATGGGCGGGGGGGGGGGGGGGGAAGGGGGGGGGGGGGAATTCCAATTTTATTCCATTGGACGGTTTCCAGTTGATGTTATTTACTTTCATTCAGTTTTGGGGTATTTTCATTTTAATTTTTTTGCGAATGAAGAAAGATGATTGACATCTGTCCACTCCGTAGAAAGATGAAAGGATTTTCGAACTGTTTATTTATAAACTTAAAATTCTATATATATATATATATATATATATATATATATATTATATATATATATATATATATATATATATATATATATATATATATATAGAGAGAGAGAGAGAGAGAGAGAGAGAGAGAGAGAGAGAGAGAGAGAGAGAGAGAGACTCCCTTCTCCCTTTCCAAACCAAAAGGGATTAAAGTACCAAGCACATACTTCAGTACAGAGGCCACATAGCCCATAAAATGATTTCATTAAATAAAAAAGCCCAAATCATCCCTTTATTGAAAACCTGCTTTGCAAGCTCACGGACGTATTTTCTTGTAAAGCCATTTCAAGTTCTAATTATGATTTTGATAATGCAGTGTTCGCGAATTGCTCATAATTATTTGATGATTATCACATTCATACAAGTATTCCTACATTTTACCACTGGAATCAACAGATGTAGTGGCTGAAATCTAAATATATCTCAACTCATGGTAATAGGTTATCGCTGCCAACAGCATTACGATTACAAATGGCATTTGATATCCTTCCTTCGAGTATTCGTTTGCAGTTGATATTGCATTGTTTTCACGCTCGTCTTTGTCTTTTGTTGTATTCTGGTAACTGACTTGACTGTTGCGTTCTCGAGTTCCTTCGTTTTCCTCCAGTGCAGTGTAGTGTGTCTCCTTGTTAACGTTTTTTTTTAAACTAGACTTCGTTAAATCTCTCTCTTTCTAAGTATAAATATAAAAAAGATAGTATATCGAAGAAATTGTTAGTTTAACTGTCATTTAATTTTATCAATGAAAGCATCGGCGGAAGGAAAATAAATTCATTAAAAAAGAACCACCACTTTTTCTATTCAACAGCCGATGGAAGTTCCACTTCCACCGTTTCTAATTCATTACAAGTTTGGAGTCGGACGAGAGACGTAAACCGGTCTCTACTTTGTGTCACTTGTTTTTCTTGTTTTTTTCTCTAATTTGTGCATTTGCGCTCGGAGATCATTGCTGGGATAAACGAAAAATACTTTGTAAGCTCCGAATGTCCATGATTGGACGTCCATTTTATTTCTCTCCATTCTTGTTCGAAAAAACTGACCATATTTGACTTGTTTTTGAGAGCTAATGATTCAATACCCAGATACCTGGTAATCTATGTCCTCAAAGGCTACTTCCTCTGGAGGTTGTAATATCCATCAAGATGAAAATCATTCAATTGATCAAGACCTCTGCCTCCACCGAATTCGCAAGTGCATAATTTTGTTAATTTTGTTGATTTTGTCTTTTCGATAGATACAGATTCATATGGTCTTTGTTTTGGGTATCGTATCGGTCATAATAGCCTGTTTTTTCACTTCCACGAGACGTCGCATCATAGCCTAGGTGTAGGACAGTTCAACCTCATGCATATAGGCTATAATATGTGTATATATTTACATTATATATTTATGTATAGTTAAAAACTTAAGTTTTGATAAGGATGTATTGTTGGGGGAAACGTTTTTGCTGTGAAGATTGTCCTAATTGCTAACATAATATGAGGGTCAGCATAGGTTACATAGTCAAGAATTAAATCTGTTGACTGAGGCCTACTTTGATATACATATTGGCTTGGTGGTTTTCCGACACCTAATTATTGAGACCCATGACCCCAGGTAAAAAAAAATTGTTTAATTAATTTTTTTTTATATATGGCACTCATGTTTATTGGACGCAGTTACGAATACATTATTTACAACTCGTGAAAAATGATTTACTTATTTGTTTCGTGTACTTCTTATAAGTTCAAAGTTTTCTAAAAACTAGTTTTTAATCAATAATTGACTACTGCGTAGCATACCAGTGCTTACATCTAAATTTAGACAAAACTTTAAATAAATGCCAGCCAAGTGCATCTTTAAACCACATTCAGATAGATTTATGAAAATATATAAGATTTTAACATTTGAATGGATAGCAAATGTTGGCTTTCGTGCTTTGTTATAATTCCGGGCACCGTCTTAACCTTTTATTCCGGGTACTAATGGGTGTCATATAATTCCGAAGGAAATTGGTACTACTTTTCAACATTAGACTATGAAAGAAATTTTCCTCGAGCCAGTAAAACCTTTTATCCCTAAAGTTCGTACCCAGATTCACGCGAGAAATCGTTCATTATTTCATTTCTCTCAGTTTTGCCTTATATTTCACACGAATTACTTTTAGTAGACTTCAGAAACGACTGGTTTCACTTTCCAGTCTGGTAGAGTTAGACGCAAACCGCTCTAACTCGCATAGCATGGCGGCCGTTTGGCGGGTCAGCCGTTGTCGTACAATACGCATGATATCTATGATTTTAACCGCCGCGAAATATGCATATGGATGAACGTCCAACGTGGAAATGTGTATTCAGGTGAGCCATTTCTCATGAACGCTGCTTCCTCCTGTTGGTTAAATGGTTTTATTTGGAGAAGTGCGCTTCCGCGTCTGTGGTCCTCACGTTTTCTTTAGGGGGGAACTCTGTCACTGGTATTCCCGTTTTCTTTAATATTTCTGTCTTCGCACGAGGAAGTATTTCGTTTACAAAAATCTAATTTTACCAGTTGATTATTTTGGCTTTTAGTGTTTTTATATGGTATGGACTTTTTAGTGAGAAATCTCTCTCTCTCTCTCTGTAGTTATATTATTCGTACCTATTATTGCCATGCTATTTGTAAATAATGATATATTACCAGCTGTCACCACATTAATTTTCGCTCTCTCTCTCTCACTCTCTCTCTCTTCCTTAAGAGAAGTGTCAAGGAAAGGGGATTACCTGGCTTTGCCCCTTACTAGAGCCCTCGACGTTCTCTCTCTCTCTCTCTCTCTCTCTCTCTCTCTCGGGAATATCCTTGAATCCAGTAAGGAGGGGCGGGACCCCCCCGCCCCCCCTTTCTGCTATTGCCTTACCCGTCAGAGGACTCCTGAAGGATTAAATGATCGGGAACCTCTCCCCAGGGAACCAAGTTTGTCTGGAACTGAGTATAAAGAAGCTCTTTGAGGTGTCTGGCCTCCAACCTCCTCCTCCCTCAAGGCCTACCTCCTTATCCTCCTCCTCCATCCTATCCTCCTCCTCCTCCACCTCCACTCCGCTCCTCTTCCTCCTCATTCCTCCACTCCCACTGCTCCTCCTCCTCCTCCTCCTCCACTCCCACTTCTCCTACCCTCCTTCCTCTTTCCCCTTTTCCCTTTTCCCATCCTCCTCCTCTTTCCCATCCTCCTCCTCCTCCTCCTCCTCCTCCCTCCTACCGCCGAAAAGGAGATCTATGGAGGGATTTCATAGTCCCAGAAGGAATCGACTTAACGAAAATGTATGTAGGGCCAGACCGAGGAGGTTTGGATTCTCTTGTGTTGATTTCCAGTACCGTAAGATATAAGTGTTAGTTGGTTATTTTTTTTGTCTTGAGGGTCTGTCCACTCTCTGGGTGTCTTAATTAGGCGTTTTAGTAAGTCATGTTTATCCTTTATAAGTGTTTACTATGGGGGGGGGGCTAGAAGGAACTTTCTTTTCTTGGTGCTAGCTTTGCGTTATTTTTTCTAGGCTTTTTTTTTTACTTTTTTTTTTGTTTTTCTTTGATTCTGAAAGTAATCAGCTGACGCAGGTGCTGTCATGTTTCTTTTGTACTTAATTACGAAAAATAATGACCAGCTTTTACAACTTTGATAAAAGTAATTACCAGCTTGTACAGCTTTGATAAAAATAATGACTAGCTTTTACAGATTTTATAAAAATAATGACCAGCCTAACTTAACCTAACCTAACCTAAAATAATGACCAGCTCTACAGCTTTGATAAAAGTAACTACCAGCTTTTACAGCTTTGATAAAAAATAATTACCAGCCTTTACATTTTCCAAAATCATTTGGTTTTTATGTCATATTTCATACCGCTCTTTCTGGCGTAGGAATTTTAAACGGGGATAGTTAACATCACCTACCTAACTTCCTTCCTTCTAAGTCTCCTACACGTCTGTGCCTCTATTTGTGGCACCTGATTCACTTAAATTCTCATCAAGTATTCATACGTCAGGTGAGAACTTCGCTACCATCGTTGGAGACTTTAGTCCTATAGTAGATTCACATCAGCCGTGCATTTGATGTCTAGGCCAGTCCCTTACGACGCTCGTGATTGGGTGTTGATAAGCCAATCGCAGGGCTTGAAACTCTGTCTCTCTCGAGAGTTGACATGGGTAGGATATATGTTCCACTTCTCCTGAGGGATACTTCTTTCAGGAGAGGTGGAACATACATCCTGCTTATGTGAACTCTCTCGAGAGACTGAGAGTTTCCAGCCCTGTGATTGACTTATAATCAGCCAATGAGGAGCGTCGTAAGGGACTGGCCTAGACATCAAATGCACGGTTGATGTGAATTTACTATAGTCACATCATCCGTGTTATGGTTCAGACACAATATCCGTGAATTTCCAATGTGCCTCTTTGAAGGTTTTGCAAGACAGGCCCAGAAGAGAGCAAAAGTTGTTAGTTGGGTTACCAGTAAAATGCCTTCGTCTTTTTAGGAAATCTGTTCCTCAAGTGTTCGTACTTTCCAAGGAGGTATTTTCTGAGTTTAAATCTACCACCATCCATCATTACTTTATTCCCGAAATTTATATGACAGTATTGGTATACCCATACTGTAATTTTGGTCGTTGAATAAACCTTCTATTTTAGTTATAAGAGCGGACTAAACAGTAAAGTTTCCTGAATATTTACAGTATTTTTTTTATTAACAGAGAGAGAGAGAGAATGAACTTCGACCTCTCTTAGACTTTGCTCTAGAAACCTTTATAAGGGAACTAGCATTTTACAGATTTTATATCTTATGTAAATGTATAAACGTATGATTTGCATTAATTCTAACCGTGACAGCCAGGTTGAATAAAAACATCAAGGTGCATGCAATGATTTCCCAGCTCTGAATAAAAAAAAATAAAGTTCGTTCCAATCTGTTGCTTTGAATGAAAAACAAGAAATTAATTCTCACGCGTTCGGTTATTTGATCTCGACAGCAATAATTCCAGAGCTGGAAATGCGGTCATTAAGATTTCAATATAATTCCCGGTCTCGGAAATTCAGGAGTCATATTCACCCTATTTCCAGCCGCATGGATAACCAGTAACAATATCCTTGAAGGTCGATTTCCCGATGATTACATTACCTGCGCGTAATTCAGGAGTTTCTCCTGATCAGGGTCTAATCAGTTTATGAAGGATCTATAGATCCCTTGGGTATAGTCCCAATATGTTTCTATAATAGCTAGTCTTAACTCTCTCTCTCTCTCTATTTTCAAGCCCTCATGACGTAGTGATCCTGCATAATATAATGCTCTTACTTTATTTATTGGATACCAGCTTGTTGGTGCGAGCTGCGCGCGCTGGAACTAGGCGCTGGAACTAGGCCCTGGTGGGGGCGGACAAACAGGTTGTAGGAGGAGGTGGTGTCTCCGCTACCTCCCAATCACCTACCTAACCTGGGGTGGTAGGAGGACAAACAGGTTTTTCGGAGGAGGGTGGATGTCTCCCCTACCCTCCCGTTCCCTTACCTAAACTCCCCCACCCCACCTAGGGTTTGATTCGTAACGTTAATTGTCGTAACTTTTAAGAACACCACAATTTAATCTACCCAATTTAATCTACTCATGATTTATGTATCATCCGAGAATATCTTAGAATATGTACTCGTGATATATGTAACATCATATAATATCTGAGAATACTCGTGATATATGTATCATCTAAGAATATCTGAGAATACTCGTGATTTATGCATCATCCGAGAATATCTGAGAATAATAGTGATTTATGTATCATCTGAGAATAACTGAGAATACTCGTGATTTATGTATCATCCGAGATATCTTAGAATACTTGTGATATATGTATCATCATAGAATATCTGAGCATACTCGTGATATATGTATCATCTAAGAATATCTGAGAATACTCGTCATTTATGTATCATCTAAGAATATCTGAGAATATTCGTGATCTCCATCACTCCTGCTGGAACTCCCATTCCAGGTATTCCCACTCCAGGCATTCCCATTCCCGGTGTTAGTTGAGGAATTCCAGACGTGATACCTTCTTTCATTACATGGTAATTTTCTCCCCAGGTGACGAAATTCTGTATGACACAGCATACTGTTGTGTTATGCATGGCTCTCTCTCTCTCTCTCTCTCTCTCTCTCTCTCTCGCTTAGCCTGCTAATGGGTTCAACTGTGGTTTGAATCAAGGAGTTGGTAGCTTCTGTGCTCAGGGAGATTTTTTACTTAAAGTAATAAGTAGCTTTTTTTGCACTTCATAGGATGATACGTAATATTGTAAAATAGCTTTTAATAGTAGAACTTCAAGTGACCCACAAGAGGATAAAAATTCAAATCACTAAGATTAAAGCTTCATACATCAATCACATGCAAACTGAAATGTTTATACATCTGTCATGAGCAAACCTTTGATAATTAAACTATCAAAGGTATTGGACCTTCTCGTAATTGTAAGGGTTCTGTTGCAATAGACAATGTTCACTGATATTCGTCCGTCCATTTTCCTTTTTTCTTTTTAATTTTAAATTTAGAGTCGTGTTATTATATCATGATGAAACTATGCAGATATGTTAGCTGCTCTCTCTCTCTCTCTCTCTCTCTCTCTCTCTCTCTCTCTCGCTGGTGTTTTTCCGCCCCTCGAAAGTTATTTATATATATATATATTTTATATATATATATATATATATATATATATATATACATATATATATATATATATATATTATATATATATATATATATATATATATGAGGTCGAAAAACAAAAAAAAAATGTTTTACAGCAATCTGGCCGTTATTAACCAAATCACAAGTATATTTATTTATGGACGTCCCTCTCTCAAAACAAAACCCTCACGTTGCAAGGGACGTCGTGATACGTACTAGACATGAAATACGACCGTGACTTACCGTAATAAATATTACTGTTCGTGGGCGGACGCTGCCCTTCGCTGATTCATGATTTGCGAAACATTAGTCACTCTCAAAAAGGGAAGGAAAGGGATCAAGATAGAGGGGCAAAGAGGAGAAAAAATCGTAATATGGCCGGTGTTTTAACTGCAGGTTTTGCCACAGAGAGAGAGAGAGAGAGAGGAGAGAGAGAGAGAGAGAGAGAGAGAGAGAGAGACTTTATGACAGGAGTTTTCAATCTTCCTCACTAGTTGCTTTTGTTTATCAGGTAACCTGATGGAGTTAACAAGCATCAAAATTCTCTCTCTCTCTCTCTCTCTCTCTCTCTCTCTCTCTCTCTCTCTCCCTCTCTCTCTCTCTCTCTCTCTCTCTCTCATAATCAAATAAATAACCAACCAAGTAATAAAATCCAAAATAAGAAAGAAACAAATAAAGAGAGAAATCAAGAATATCAGGTAAAAGAGAAAGCAAACCACCAATGAGATATGCAGAGTGTCAGCAAAAAATTTCAAAAAACTTCAAAGCATCAGCTCCGAAATTCTACTCAAGAGATAATAACTGTATTTATTATGCAAGAGGATATTGCAGAAACGGAGAAAATTGCAGATTCAGACACAAAATTAATAATTATGATGAAGGAAGATCAAATATTATGGAAAAGTTGGATTTTTTAATGTCAGAATTTCTGGAAATGAAAAAAAGAACAACATACCAGAAAACAGGAAAGAGACATGGGAAAATCCTTATTACTATCCAGTATTAAATGAGGGAGAAAAACACGCAAAACCATCATAGTGATGAATGCGCAGGGTTTAGTTACGAGTAACTCAAAAAGAAAAATAGAGTACTTAGAAGAAACTAACCCAAAATGAAAAGAAATAGATATAATGAATATAGTGAAACCTGGTATTCCCAAGAGACTGGGAATGATGATCAAATAAAAGGGTTCCAAACTTATAGATCAGATAGAAAAAATAGGAATCAAGGGGAAGAACCGCAATATATGGAAAGACAAAAAACAAGGAAAAATATATGAGAAATATAGTAACTCAGAATGTGAACTAATAGCGGTAGAATTTGAATCTGAAAAATTGATGAACATAGTAATATATAGACCTCCTAATACTAAAGAGTTTGACTTAATAATTGAAAAATTGGATGATATATGTAGAAAATCACAAGGACTGGACTATTCTCCTATCTGGTGACTTCAACTTTCCTTTCGTAGAATGGAAAGAACGAATAGGAGATTGTGGTTGTACTTATACATATAAAAAAGAGAGTAATAGTAGTGCAGAAGATAAGAGGCAATTTGAAAAGCTATTAGATATGCTACTATAATACAACATTCAACAAATAAATCACCTGCCAACAAGAAAGGAAAATACTTTAGACCTAGTATTTGTGAACGAGATGAATTATGTTAAAGAAATAATAGTTTATAATGCGAGTATTTCAGACCATAATGTCATAGAATTAACAGTTCATTCCAAAGCAAGTGAAAATAGAGATAAGCAAGAAATGAAAAAGTGGGAAGGATATGGAAAAATACAACTTCTACAGTAAAAATATAAAATGGTCAGAAATTAATGAAGAATTAAACAAAGATTGGGATAACATTTTCGTAAGTGATGACATAAGGGTAAATACGGAGATATTATATATGGATTGGATATAATGTGGAAAAATATATACCGAAGAAGAAAAGTAAACATCATTCATGCATACCAAGAGACAGAAGGATCTTGTTCCAGAAAATCAGAAAGTGGAAAAAAGGTCTTGCAAAAGAAAAAAAAATGCATGGAAAGTTATAGAAACTAAAAAGAAAAAGTAAGATAGAAAAAAAATGCAGAACAAAAGATTATACAATCAAAAGAAAATGAAAAACGGGACTTGGAAGAAAAAACCCATATTAAATATCAAGCAAAACCCCTAAACTATTATACTCATATGCGAAGAAGATGAATAAAAGAAGAATAGAAATAGGCCCTCTGAGAATTGAAGGGAGATTAACGAATGAAAAAAAAAAAAAGGAAATTTTGCAACATACTGGCAGAACGATATAAGAGAGAATTCACCCCTAGAATAGATAATGAAGATAATGATATAGAAGTAAGGGATGAAAATAGTGAATATTTTAGCTGACATAGATATTAATGAAGCTGATATTGTGCAGGCTATTAATGAAATTAAAAATGGAGCTGCTGCAGGGCCTGATGGAATTTCCTGCTATTTTGTTAAAGAAAGTAGTTCATTCTATCGCAAAGCCACTTGCAATATTATTAAGACAAAGTGTAGATACAGGCAAGATATATGATGAGCACAAATTAGCATTATATTACCCCTACTTTCAAAAGTGGATACAAGACTAGAGGCAAGTAATTATAGGCCTGTGAGTCTAACATCACATATTATGAAAGTGTATGAAAGGGTATGAAGAAAAATATTATGAAACATTTAATAAAAATAATTTGTTTAATAAAAGGACAACATGGTTTTCGTACCCGGAAAAAGTACACAAACCCAACTGTTAGTCCACCGTGAAAAACATATTCAAAAATATGAAAAGCGGCGGAAATGAAACAGATGTGGTTTTTTATTTAAGACTTTGCAAAAGCTTTTGATAAAGTAGACCATAATATATTATTTAGCGAAGAAAATTAGAAAACAACATATCGTGGAGTAAAGGTAGGAAGATGGTTAAAATAATTTTTACACAACAGAAAACAGATAGTTGATTGCAACGACGAGAAATCGGATGAAGCCAAGGTAATATCCGGTGTGCCGCAAGGTACGGTGGTGTTAGCTGCAATACTGTTTGTTATATGATTGAAGACATAGACAATAATGTTAAGGATTCGGTAGTGAGTAATTTCGCAGATGACACAAGAATAAGTAGAGAAATTACTTGTGATGAAGATAGGAACGCTCTACAAAGAGACCTCAACAAAGTATATGATTGGGCAGAAGGTAAATAGGATGGTATTTAACTCTGATAAATTTGAATCAATAAATTATGGAGACAGAGAAAGAAAGCTATATGCATATAAGGGACCTAATAATGAGACCATCACAAATAAGGAAGCAGTTAAAGACCTTGGTGTGATGATGAATAGGAACATGTTATGCAATGATCAAATAGCAACTCTGTTTGGCAAAATGTAAAGCAAAAATGGGATGTTGTTATGGCACTTCAAAACAAGAAAAGAAAAGCTTGAACACATGATTATGCTTTATAAAACATATGTTCGTAGTCCACTTGAATATTGCAAATATGATATTGGTACCCACACTATCAAAAGGATATTGCACAAATAGAGAGTGTACAAAGGTCCTTTACAGCTAGAATAGAAGAAGTTAAGGACCTAGACTACTGGGAAAGACTACAATTCTTAAAATTATATAGTCTAGAAAGGAGAAGAGAACGCTACATGATAATTCAGGCATGGAAACAGATAGAAGGAATAGCAGAAAATATAATGGAACAAAAATAAAAATATCAAAAGAAAGAGCAAGCAGAGGTAGATTAATAGTGCCCAAAACTATACCAGGAAAAATAATGGAAAGCACACAGGACATTAATCCACTACGCACCAGCATCGATAATGCAGCGTCTATTCAATGCGTTGCCAGCTCATCTGAGGAATATATCAGGAGTGAGCGTAGATGTGTTTTAAGAATAAGCTCGACAAATATCTAAAACTGCATCCCAGACCATCCAAGATTGGAAGATGCAAAATATACCGGAAGATGTACTAGCAAACTCTCTGGTAGACATTAGAGGTGCCTCACACTGAGGGACCTGGGGCAACCCGAACAAGATGTAAGGTCCTGTAAGTAAGGTAAGGTCTCTCTCTCTCTCCTATAAACCGGTGTAATCTCGACTTCATCCGTCTAAGAAACTTACATTCATTTCATTACCTTCCATCTCTTTTTGAAGTATATTTTATATAAATATGAACATTGAATACTTTGAACTTAGTTAACGAAGGTAGTGACCACTGAAGGGGCGTTCACCTCCAGACAATTGTTTAGGTCTAGACCTTGGACTAGGCATTTTTAGGCCTACTGCCTATTTTGTGACTTGTAAGCAGCCTTCGTGTAAGGAAGGTTCTTGGACCGTTATTATATTATTATTATTATTATATATTCCCCTGGAGAAGTTCGGCAATAACTAAAGCCATAGTGGGCCAACTGCAGCTATAGGCCTAGTTTAACTTCGTAAA
>NC_061098.1:29825459-29855459 GCF_015104395.2 Macrobrachium nipponense | reverse complement strand
TAGAATCATGGTTGACATTTCCATGACTGATATGGCTGACATTTCCAGGACTTGTGTTATAACTGATATTCCCAAGACTGGAATTATGGTTGACATTTCCATGACTGATATGGCTGACATTTCCAGGACTGATATGGCTGACATTTCCATGACTGATATGGCTGACATTTCCATGACTGATATGGCTGACATTTCCAGGACTGGAATCATGGTTGACATTTCCAGGACTGATATGGCTGACATTTCCAGGACTGGAATCATGGTTGACATTTCCATGACTGATATGGCTGACATTTCCAGGACTGATATGGCTGACATTTCCAGGACTGGAATTATGGTTGACATTTCCATGACTGATATGGCTGACATTTCCAGGACTGGAATCATGGTTGACATTTCCATGACTGATATGGCTGACATTTCCAGGACTGGAATTATGGTTGACATTTCCAGGACTGATATGGCTGACATTTCCAGGACTGGAATCATGGTTGACATTTCCATGACTGATATGGCTGACATTTCCAGGATTGATATGGCTGACATTTCCAGGACTGGAATTATGGTTGACATTTCCATGACTGATATGGCTGACATTTCCAGGACTGGAATCATGGTTGACATTTCCATGACTGATATGGCTGACATTTCCAGGACTGGAATTATGGTTGACATTTCCATGACTGATATGGCTGACATTTCCAGGATTGATATGGCTGACATTTCCAGGACTGGAATTATGGCTGACATTTCCATGACCGGAATTATGGCTGCATTTTTTATGGCACACTGATAATATCTTAACAATACGTGCTATAGATTACCCTTCATTTTTTTCCGTTGAAAACAAACAGTGAGAGGAACCACAAATTAGCAATGCAAAATAACTATTACTCACACAATATCATCGTTATATTGAGAACAAAAGCGTATCATTATGGGTCTTAAGAGTATTGAAAGTCTGGTGCAAACACCTTCACCTCATCGCACGACAAGAAAAGGTATTCTCCCATTTTTCCTTTAACGTTCATAATTAAAATATACACGCGGGGGGGGGGGGGGTGGAGGTTTTCCATTCATGGATTTATTGCAGAGGACCCTTTCCCCGAAATGCAAATGCACTCGTTTAAATGGAAGGTAGGGGAAGATAAATTTAATAAATCTATGGTATGCAAATTGTTAAACGAATGAATATTCGTCAAATAGAAAGTTGATTTCATTAGGGAATGAGAGTAGACGGCTGTTCTAGTTGGGGCTTCGAGCAGATGAACCAGAGATTGAAAATCACTCTGGAACGAGAATGATTGACTTGGTCTTGGGTGCATAGTAATGATGTTTCAGTTCTTCTCTCTCTCTCAATTTGCCTACGATGACCACAGCATTTTATTATGCTTACGAAATCAACTAAGTGGGTGATATGCAAGTAAGAACAGAGCATAAGAAATTGGCCCTTGATGAAATATATCAATATAATCGTACTGGTTCGCCAGTCACACACAGCAAGAGCTATTTTGATTAGTGCTGTGGGATCTGGTTTTAACAGGTAATTTAATAAACTCCTAATGAAGTCTATTAATTGATTAGATCCCAGTTGAGCAGATTGGCCAAATGTCATAACAGCGAAAATAGTAACTTACATACCCTGGGCAATTTTTTTCCCCGTGGCATTACTTAAAGTTCTTTGGAATTGCAGCGCCCCTTCCGGCCCCTAGCTGCAACCGCCGCCCCCGACCCCTTGCACTTCCTTTTTACTGTACCTCCATTCATATTCTCTTTCTTCTATCTTACTGTCCACCGGATTCATAGTGCAACTGCTTTGAGGTTTTCCTCCTGTTACGCCTTTCAGACCTTTTCACTGTCAATTTCCGTTTCAGCGCTGAATGCCCTTAGTTGCCACCGTTGCTGGGCATTTATGCCAGAAGTCTATGAGTCACTTAATCAATCTAGCAATTTTGCTCTCTCTCTCTCTCTCTCTCTCTCTCTCTCTCTCCTCTCTCTCTCTCTCTCTCCTAATGCGACTATTTTCATTAGGAAATACTCTCGGGTAACTTTGATTTGATTTGGTTAAAGAAACCATCGTTAAGTTAAAATAAATGATTTAAGATATAAAACTAAAATTAAATGAAATGGTAAATCCTTCAGTTCATCGTCACATTGGACGACTTTAAGCTGAGTTCATGTGAGTGCAGGTAAATAAATATGTAATTCATTACCCAAATATTTTCGATTCTTATTTGAGTATGCAATATCCTTTTGCCTTGTAATGCAATGCAGTAAATAAATACGCAATTCATTGCCCCAATATCTTTTTCGATTACTATTTTTAGTAATATATTTTATATCCTTTTGCTTTGTAATGCAATATATATCTAATCTTTCAAGTACCTCACTGGAACTGCTACTAGATATCTTAAGTAAAATGTTTAATCAGCAGTTTATCCGGAAGAGAAATAACTTTCCTAAGGTTAGGAAGTTATTTTTATTTTTTTGTTCTTGTGATTACAATTTTTTTATATCTATTTTTCCCAACCTCGATCCCCATAGGGTACGGGGTAATGATAATATATATATAAAAACTCAGGCTTTTTTTGTTTATTATGGACAGTACAGGCAATAATGATGAAAGTACTCAGTTAAACATATTTGGTATCATTTTCATAAAAAAGACCCGATTTTTAATAATAATAAACAAATAATAGGAAATGGAATATGAGACTGAAATAAAAATAATTAAAATGTTTTAGCGTGAGTTTCTAGTATGGTAGAAATTTATTATAGTATATATGTTTGCCGGAACAGCAAAGCGACTTTTATTTTTTAAATGAAATATTTGCAAAGCTTTCAACATGAAATGAGGGAAAGAATTTATGATATAGTAAGGTGATAAAAAAAAACGTATTTTTTCTCCGCATAAATAATTATGGCGTTCATGATAGAGATATCTAGAGAATATTTTGCTCTACAGATTCTGGACATTCATTATGGGAGATTATATTTCTGGTACAAAATCAAGTTGCAAGTTCCCGATACGAGTGTATTACTGGTAATACATTGCGCGCGCTTTTATCGGGGAAAAAAATCGGTAACGTGCGTACGTAAGTGTTACTTTCCTGTGTGTGTGTATGTAAGTGTTACTTTTATCCGGGGATTATTTGAAATAATTAATGTGAGGCTGCCTCACTATAAATATTACCCAGCAAATAGCCAGTGGTCACAGAAAGCACAACTTATCTCTTTGAAATATCAAGGGTATTTGAATATATATTAAGATGTCAAGATATTTAGATATCAAGATAGCATGATATCAAAATATCAAGATATCAAAATAGCAAGATATCAATATATTAATATATCAAGACGTCAGGATAATAAGATATCAAGACATCAAGACATCACGGTATTATATATCATGATATTTAGATATCAAGATATTTAGATTTCAAGACATCAAGCTATCAAGATATCAAGACATAAACATATCAAGACATAAAAATATCAAGATTTCAAGACATTAGAATATCAAGACATCAAGATACCAAGACATCAAGGCATCAAAATACCAAGACATCAAGACATCAAAATACCAAGACATCGAGACATCGACCAGCACAAACACAAAACACGTCCAAACACAACAAACGTCCCAGAAAAGAAGGAAATAGAGAAGACGGTTCCTTCCTCTCGCATCCTTTTCATAAGTTTCAAAAAGTGGATCTCCGGAACTCAGCGGAATGACACCATTCCGGGATCTCGGCGATTAGGAAGACGACGCATTCCCCGTCTCTATTCCCCACTCCGCGCATTCTGGGTCACCCGTTCCACACTTTGCGCATTCCCTACTGACGTTAGTTAGGCCGTCGTGATTGTCCTCGTAAATTCCAAATTCCGGCCGGCCCCGCTATGGAATTCATTTCTTTCTGGGGGCGGGGTGGGGTGGGTGGGGGGTGCCTGTTGGGACACTTGAGTACGTTGTGATAGTATGTATTAGGGTTTGTTTGTTTCGCTTTTAGTCTGGCATTACTTTTGTCGAGATTCGAAGTGTCATTGTCAAGATGTTTTATTTATGTTGTTTGTTTGTTTGTTTGTCTTTTTTTTTTTTTTTTTTTTTTTTTTTTTTTTAGTCTGATGGAGCGGGTAAGGTCATGCCTGTCAATCTGTGTCCGATGTAAAAATATGTATATAATATATATATATATAATATATATATATATATATATATATATATATATATATATATTTATAATATTATTATATATATATATAAAAGATATATAGAGAGAGGAGGAGAGGAGGAGAGAGAGAGAGAGAGACGAGAGAGAGAGAGAGAGAGAGATAGAGAGAGAGAGGAGACCTAAGGTCCTTCCAGATCCTGGTTGCCTTAATTGTTCTGACAACTGAGGATCTCTCAACCCATATTGCAGTCAGATAAAAAAAAAAAAAAAGATAATTCTCATCACGCTGGTTTCTTCGTCTCACCAAAGTCCAATTAGGAAACGAGATTCTCTCTCTCTCTCTCTCTCTCTCCTCTCTCTCTCTCTCTCTCTCTCTCTCTCTCTCTCTCTCTCTCACTACCTAACAGTACTGCTTCCCTTCCACAAAATACTTTTTGTTTTTTATTGTTCAGTAAACTGATAAAAAGTTGAAATTATTTCCTTTGAAGGTGCAACTTATATTGTTTTTTTAAATTATTTTGTTATTGATTCTTTTATGATTAAATTTATTATTCATACTATAGTTATTTTTTATGCATTATTTCAGGTTAGCGTGGCCACAGAGTCGACCCCCTTAACGTTTCCTTATTGACAGATGGGTGTCTTGACTAACACGTGATAATATTAAGCGAGAATGGTGTGGTTATAAGAAGAGAAAAAGCATAACAGTTTCTCTCAGCTTTCTAAATGGACTATTTCGTATTTCATCAAGTTGGAAATACATTCTTACCTCCAATTCTTCTGTCCCGTTCTTACGTGAGGCCTTAGACTGGATATTTTTTTCCGCTCTTTTCTCCGTCTCTCTCGAAATGGCGTGAGATGTCTTTTTTGAAGGAGGCCAGACAAAAACCTCGACTGCAAATCGCGTTACGGTTTCCGGATGCGGGAAAGGGTTTTCGGAATTTGGCCCCCCTCCCCAACCCCAAGCCCCTCCACCCCCCAACAGAATTCTGATGGCTTTTTCTTACCTGGCCGTCTCCTCCTCTCCCTTATTGTGGTTGCGTCCGTTTCTGCGTTTACTGTTTTTTTTTTTTTTTTTTTTCTGCTTTGTTTACGTTAGAAATAGCAGCCGACACGACACAAATTTATTTTGCTTCTGTTTTACGCTCTTGATATTTAATGTTTTTTTTTGGGGGGAAGGGGGGGAGAGGGGCCGGGCATATACTTTTCTAAGTATGTGATGCAACGAAATTCCACTTGTCCCGTTGCATAGATCATCGATTGATCTGTAAGTAAGGTTTAGCACAAGTTCACACAGGCTGGACGAGATCCAGTTGATTTCGAAATCCGACGAATAGAATAGTATTGGAATTGAACCTTCAGTTCTCATGTAATCTGAGGTCACTTTAGGCATTGCCATGGAAAGGGGTTGTCAGGTCATTATTATCAGTGTTCTGGGAATAATTATCAACAGCATCATTATTGCTCACTGTTATCGGCATTGTTGTTTACTCAATTAACTGTTGGTAAGCGTCGGTATCTTGGTTGCCTTACTAACGTAAAAGATAAAAACTAGATTTTCTGTTTTCCGAGGGTACCAACTGCCCATCGCAATTTCACGTAAATCCAATTATTCTCTCTCTCTCTCTCTCTCTCTCTCTCTCTCTCTCTCTCTCTCTCTCTGTACGTTGTTTTCTTTTTCTCAGATTCATAAAAGCATAATATACAGAAATGAAATGCCTTCTCGCAACCTCCATCAGCCCTCGACGTTTTGACTTTCCTGTGGTTAAATCTGTGAGAGTATTGCTGTAAAGGGTCCAGTCACCACAAACATCCCACCCCTCCCCATCTCCCCACCCCCGGCCCCCAACCCCTTCCTTCCTCTTTAATGGTCTCGTACCCTTGAAACACCAGCTGATATGCGACCACTCCCACCGGAGTTGTCTGAAGCCAAGTCTGATAAAGCTCTTTGGAGAGCCTGTCGCATTGCTTCCCTCCTCCTCCTCCTCCTCCTCCTCCTCAGCTGTCTATAGGAGGAAATCTATGATCTCCCATTTCATTGCTGCAACTCGACAACGTAACAAAACAGAAGAGATCATTTAAGGTTCCTGTGATATGATTTTGATCAAGAATAAAGAAAAAAAAGTCCGTTGTGTTCATTTTTAAACGTAGTTCAAATTGCATGATTTCGTAGTGGATGTCATGAAAATCTATTTTGCACTATTTTTGTCAAAATACTTGCAGCATTGCTTTTCTAAAGAAACCACACGCCCACTTCTTCAGCGCCGTCTGTTGAAATAGAAATCAATGTATCTTTATTGTTGATCTTCCGTCCTCGTGGCACAGTTGGTATCGGACTGTGGGTCGCAACTGAGGATCCTGCGTTTCGATCCTGATTCGGGGCGAGGAAAACGATTGGTAGGAACTCGTTGCCGGTCATCAGAACCTTTTTCTCGTGTTTACTGTTTGGAAATATGTTCAGCTACAATGTCCAAAAGTCTCCGGCCATAAGACAAAAGTTTTCAGGCCACAGGGACATGGAGACAGATTTAAACCATGTGTTTTTTTCCATTCCGCGGTTTGGAGCTTTCCAGTGTTAGCTGTTGGTTATCCACTAAAAGAGAGGAGTAATTCTGTTATAAACCATGATAACACATTTCGTGATTCACTCAGATCACTTCCACCTGCTCAAATGTTAGCTTTTTCCCAACGGCTGGTGGACAGCGCTGGAACTCCCCCACGTCCTGGAAGGGTCAGTGGGGATTTTTTTTTAATTTTAAGAGAGGAAACATACGTAATAAATTCCGTATGTTTCCAGTTAACCAGATGGACTTTAAATGTAACAAGTTTGCAGACTGCTGTAAAGTTCAGCCCATGGAGAATTAAGTTAAAAGATAAGCGGAAACAGAGTCATTTAGCACGAAGGAACTGGAAGCATGCTCCATTAGGTCTCTACTCTCTCTCTCTCTTCTAGGAATGGAAAATATAGAAATGAGGATTTCTTCCAGACACAAGAACACATAACGATACCTTTTACTTCCTCTTACGATAAAACTCCCCACTTGAATCCCAAATGGAGAAGTTCCTCATTTCAGAGAATCCAAAAAGATCCGTTGCGAGTTTTGCGACGAGCCTTGGAATTATTTGCGTTTGGAAATTAAGTCTCTGGGAACATAAACCTTGTGGCGGGGGGTGGGGGGGATTCCATCTGGGGATTCAAAAAATGAGGTTGATGGTCTTGTCTTAGGTCCTCGTGTACGCGTCTGCGCTTATGTTTGTGCACATCTTTGTACTTGCGAATTTTGGTGAATCACTGAGGACGATATTGATAAACAGACACTGCCCCTTTTAGCGTCCCCTCTCTCTCTCTCTGACTGTATACACACCACAATCTGGTAAACATCGTATTTGGTTTTTCTATATATAAAAACAATGATTGGTTACAGATACTGAACACCAACTTTCATACCCGGGCGTCGTCCAGTTTGGGGTATCCTTTCTCGCCACTGCCTATATATATATATAACCTGGCTTTGGCCTAATAACAGTCACGGACCATAATTTCATATTGCCTTTATCACTCAAGGTTAGGTTGGACATTCCATCTTGTCGTTTTCTTATGATATCGTAATTCTCGTAATGTTACACTATATATATTATACTATATATATCATATACTATATATATATATATATATATTATATATATATAATATATATATATATATTATACATACATATATATATATATATATATTATATATATATATATATATATATATATTATATATACATACTTAAATTGTGTATGAGAACAATTCCATGACAGAAGTACGCCATCATGAATTGTCGGTCATTATTACAAGGTATCCATCATGGAGAAAGCATCTATGCTTAGTCTTGTGTGGGGTTTAATCTATGCCCTGCAGATTAGACGATTTCCAATAATTGACACAATGCTCGACTCCACGCCATTTTGAGGGAGCTTACTGGCAATGAGGTGGAGCTATAAACTCGACAGCAAAGGCGTCCCTCAATTCCCATTAGCTTTGTTGAAATGCTGAATGCAGTGTTTCAGAAATTCCCGAATGTAGTTTTTTGGTTACTTTACCCCTACGTTTCTGTTTCAAGAAGGGGACCCTGTGGTAGGGGTGTAAGAATACTACCATCGTATGCCTGCGTGTCGTAAAAGTTGACTAAAAGGACAGCTGCTGCCTTGCAGTCTTACTTTTTTAAAAGTCAAAGACTACGCCCACCGCCAATAACTGTGGAACTGCTGCTTGCAGTCTTACTTTGAGTGAAAGGTTAGGCCCATTGCCAATAACTGTGGAAACTGCTGCTTGCAGTCTTACTTTTGAGTGAAAGGCTAGGCCCATTGCCAATAACTGTGGAAACTGCTGCTTGCAGTCTTACTTTTGAGTGAAAGGTTAGGCCCATTGCCAATAACTGTGGAACTGCTGCTTGCAGTCATGCTTTTGAGTGAAAGGCTAGGCCCATTGCCAATAACTGTGGAAACTGCAGCCTTACAGTCTTACTTTTGGAGTAAAAGGCTAGACCCACTCCCAATAACTGTGGAAACTGCTGCCTTGCAGGTGGGCTCTTTAGTAAAAGGCTAGGCTACCCCCAATAACTGGAAACTGCTGACTTGCAGCTGGACTTTTTTAGTAAAGGCTAGGCCCCACCCCCAATAAACTGTGGAACTGCTGCATTGCAGTCTTACTTTTTACAAGTCAAAGGCTACGCCCACCCCGCCAATAGCTGTGGTTGATGACAGCAAGGGCATGCGTTCGTAAAAACCCCTTTGTCAAACAATAAACCATGCATGATGCATGCAGTGGAGGAAAAGGCACATCAGGCAACCGACCCCTTAATGTGGGGATAACGATGGGAAAGAGGAAGAAAGTTTCTGTTCAAGGAGCAGGTTCCTCCTTACGGTGCATAAGTTTCAATTCCTTTATTCTTTCTCTGCTTACAGCGTCTGGGTCTCGTGTGATATATTTAAAGATTCCTCGGGTTTTGTGTCCTCATACTTCCATTCATTGACATTCAGTATTTCACTAAGAAAATTTTATTATACCTGAAATTCTGCCATTTCTCAGAATTTCAATTTAGATGTCGGTCGCTATAGGTGCGCTATTTAAGTAAAGGGACCAATACGGAGCAATTTTAATGGCAATAAGAATGAGATGTTGAAGATAGGTCCTCCATGTCTCATTCTTAGAGGAAGATTAACTGTCCTTATCCTTAAAAATCATCCACGGCCTAATTAGTCTTGTATCCTTTAATTGCCTGTCTTAGGAAAAAAATTCGTATATATCAAAGGGTATTGTGATACACGTTTTAAACTATTTCTGAGGCTGTATCAAAAATATATTACTTTCAATGTAATGAATTCGTGTTTTTCTTTGATGTATTTATATGGGAACTTCCTCTTCCGTTGCAAATTGCTTTTACAGTTTTAGAAAGACTAATGCTTTTATATATTTCATGCTAATTCCTGGCAGTTTACTGCCTTGCCCGCCCCCTCTCTCTCTCTCTCTCTCCTACCAATTTCACTCATCCGTGCCTTTTAACAGCTTACGTCCTCATCAGGACTAGATAAAAAAATAAAAAAAAAATCCTGGAGCGAGTTTTACCCCGTGCAGGGGGGTCCAGCTTGAAATACAAAAGCCTCGATCATTTCTCTCTGTCCCAGGACATCCCATACCTATATTTTCACGTTAGATGGAAGCGTCCCTTATTTCTTTAGGAGCATCTCCTGGAAGACAGATGTACGTGTCGGATTAAGTGGATTCATTACCCTTTTATCTCTCTCTCTCTCTCTCTCTCATCAGTTTTTTAGTATCTGTTCTCTGTAATTATTTTTGAAATATACATATTTCTTAATGCAAAATCCAGTACGTTTTTTAATTTTCCAATACATTTTTCAAAAGAAAACTAGTATGATTCGTCTCTACCAAGTATATACGGATCTCTCTCTCTCTCTCTCTCTAACCCACATTTTCTTGTGATTAAGAAAATGAGATATTTTCGTAATATAATATTTCTGAATTCCTCTTTTCTTTTTATTCTACAGAAAAGATTTCTCTCTCTCTCTCTCTCTCTCTCTCTCTAACACACATTTTCATGTGAATAAAGACTGAGATATTTCCATAATATATTTCTGAATTTATTTTTTTATTCTGCAAACTCTCTCTCTCTCTCTCTCTACGAACGATATCGTGTATGATATTTTTCCTTTCCAAATCGAGTCACCTTCAAAATACACGTAGTCGGAAAGCGTAAGAATAAGAGAGAGAGAGAGAGAGAGAGAGAGAGAGAGAGACTTAAAAGCACTATAATTCCTGATCCCTTATTAGTTTTGCTCGCCATCAAAGCTCCTCTCACCGGTTTGTTTATGATTCGAGCTTCGGATATTTCTCGTGAACAAAAGCGCATCGATATCCGCTTTTGAATTTCCAGCCGGAACCCCTCTCCTCCTCACTTCTCACTATTTCCTCACTTTTTTTTTCCCTCTGATGGAGGAATGCCTACCCAAGGCCATGGTTGCTGATACTGCATAATGCAACAGATTCTTTCTCTCTCTCTACTGACTTTTAAATTTTATGAAAATAGCAGCAGCGAGAGAGGAAAAGATTGCTTAAGTAAAGAGAGAGAGAGAGAGAGAGAATCTGTTTTGCATTATGCAGTATTAGCTTTGCTCTCTCCCCCTCTCTCATATTCTACTGGAAAAATTTATTACACCTTCCCCCTCTAATGTTCTCTGACTTTGTGAGGACAGCTGGAGACCTTCGAGAACATCGACGTCTTTCGATATTAGATTAACTTCTATGGAAGGAGGTTGTTTCTCACGGGCTGTCCTGTTATTTGTCAGGTCGTCTGTTACTGAGTCCCCTTCCTGGGATCCTTGTGTTTTTTGTCATTTTTTTTTAATAGATTTTCGTATATATTGGCGTTCAGTCTTTCCTTTTTTCTACTCGCATTATATTGAAAGCTTTTCGAAATGTTTACTATATGTAGCTACATTCCTGACGATACTGCAGGAATCGGTTTCATTTTTAATAATTCGGTAATGAAAAAATATAAAACGTGAAATGAAATGAGTTATGAAGGGTTGTTGTCTAATAAGGCAAGTAGGCCTTATAATCGTTTTAATGACGTAATCCCGAGACCGAAGGACTTAGTTATCCTTACCAAAATATGTCCTCTATATATCCAGTATTCGGTCTAATTTATTAACCGCCATCTTCATGTAACTACTAAGATCATTCAATAGTTTGACAAGAAATTCCAACAGTTACTGTGCAATGGTGGCCAGGAACCATTTACTTATTTTCCCTTCAATTTCAAATTGTTCATCTTCAGTATTCATATATTTATACGGTACTTTCAGTGTTGCATTATTTATCTCTAATATGCACTACGTGAGGAATAAAAACTCTCTCTCTCAGAATTAGATAGAACAGATATCCGTAAATATTCTAAGCTGCTGCATATATCACCCTGTTGTCCCCTGGAGAGAGAGAGAGAGAGAGAGAGAGAAAGAGAGAGAGAGAGAGAAGAGAGAGTGAGAGTGAGAGTGAGAGTGAGTCCGCATTTACCAGTAGTCCCATGTTTGCACTCGCTTGCGTTTTCTTTACCTTGTACATTTTTTTTTTTTTCTGTGCGACCTCTACAAACTCAGTTGGCCTTCGGGAACTACTCTCCTGCCCCTTCCCCCCTAATCTCGCCCCGGCCCTATGGGTCCTTTCACCGAATGGAGAACTTATCCTATACCCGACCTATCTTTCCAGAAGGCCCCAAAAACTTACTTCATGCTTTTGCATTTCTGGTTTCGTCGTTGAAACAGTGATAACATTACGAGCGTTTTCGGTCACTTCTTTCACCCGTCATCTGGTTTTTTGGGAAATTCAACTTGGGGTGACTGAGATACCAACTTTAATAAAAGTGATATGTTTGAGATTTTTACTTTTAAAAGTTAATTCACATATTATGTCCGCTATGCTCGATTTTGCTCTTCTTCCAAATCTAGAACGTCTTTTTCAATCCCATGACTCAACCTTCTGACAGAATATTAATTATCTTATTCATTTGTGAAGGTTGTCAACGGTCATTCACACTCACGCAGACTGGTTATAGACAGTTATGATTTATGTAACACAAGTGTGTACAATTTATGTATAAGACTATCTTGTTTTTTTTTTTTTTTTTTTTTACGTGTTTTGCACTGAGCCAGTATGGTTATTCAGCAACGGACCCACGGCTTTACGTGACTTTCCGAACCACGTCGAGAGTGAACTTCTATCACCAGAAACACACATCTCTAACCCCTCAGTGGAATACCCGGAATCGAACTCGCGGCCACCGAGGTGAGAGGCCAAGACCACCGAGTCGCTTATCGTAATTAAGCAAATATATCGCTTCCGCCAAGGTTAACTTAAGTTTGCTGTAAAGTAAATGCAAAATGTAGTAAAATTTTAAGTAGCAATATGTAGACTGTGATTTTTGTTTGTTTTGCCTCCAAGGATTTCTAATCATGTTTCTCGTGGCAATGCAACGTTCTCAAGGTTATGTATATTTATTACAGGTTTTTTCCCTACCATGTGGGAGAGAGAAACCGTAAATATGGGATTATGGAAGAAAAATTCACGTTTCTATGAATTTTTGTTTTGGACCAAGCGAACGAAGGTGTAGTGAGCTCTACTCAAGGAGACAGTTTTTTTTGGGGGTTTTTTTTTTAGGTAACTATACATTTTTTTAAATGTTTTGGCACGATTAAGAGAATTAATTCCCTTCAACAATCCATATTCATAAATCATACAAAAAGTAATCCTTTCTAAGATCAGTTAATGTACTTAAAGTGATCTAATTCCAGATATTGACGATTCATGAGATACCACTGTGAATATATTAAGTTCCAGATATTGACAATATATTCACAGTGGTATCTCATGAATTGGCAATACCTGGAACTTAAAATATTCACAGTGATACCACTTGAATATTATTAGAGGAATACTAAAAGGGCATCTTATTCCATTTTAGGGTCCTAACCGTGGGTTGACACATCCGGTATGAAAAAAACCAACTGCGTAGAAGCACACCAACGAAGGAAGATTGAGGTTAAGGAAAGGCTAATAGGTGCAACTCGGAAGGACCACAACACAGTAACACCCATTTCAGGCAGACTTGATGGCACTACTGTAGTTTTTTTCTGGAGAAATGAAGCAGAGAAGTGAAAAACCAAAAGTTGGCCGCAGTAAAAGGAAGGAGAAATGAAGCAAATAAAGCGAAAAACCTAAGAGTTGGTCGCAGTAGAAGTAAAAACAATATAAAGCAGGTGGTGATTAATACTCAAAATGTCCTAGATTTTATATGTCCTAGAATTTATATATCTGCAAAAAAAATTTTTGTTCAGGATCTATACAAGTAACTAAATAAAAGGACATTAAAATTTCCTGATTACTACTACTTTTTAGTTTATTTTCAGTTTATTAAGTGTTATTCGGGGAAGCATCACCACATCAACCAAATTCTCCAACCCTCACAAGAAAAATAAATTTATTTGATAATGTTTGGTCCAGACGGGAAGATTAACTCAAGAGGCCCTGGATAACCGGCTTCAATCTATTATTAATAGTAAACGTTAAAACAAAGTCCTCTAGCAATAAACCCCTCCAGCTACGAGTTGTCTTGGATTTCTCAGTATTAACAGGAATATAGGACAAAAATACACAATATACAGCTGACTCATATCCAGAATACTGCTTCTAAAGTTTATTAGGCCACAATTTTGATACCACCAGCAAAAATGTATAAATTCAGAGCCCCTGGATCACTTACCGGCTTCAATATATAGGATCGTCAAACTGAAGTCCTCTTGCAATTTATTCCACCAGCTTCGAGGCTGTGGTTTTTTTTCCCCAGCTTAATTCCAGGTCCTTCAGCTTCGAGGCGTTTGGTGGTCTTGTATAATAACCAGAATGTTCTTCTTGAGGCTGTGGTGGTCTTCCCATTACCAAGTGTTTCTTTGGAATATAGAACAAAAATTTACAGTATACAGCTGAAAAAATATTTTGAATTCTAATTTTCTAAACGAGTAGTAGTCTTAAATGGAAAACATTTACACTAATCGCAATTTTTCATACAGTAAAAAGACCACAAGTCTGGAAGGCCCTAACCAACATAACAAATAAATAAATTTCTACCATGGATAATGCTGTCATCATGGTTTGTTTGGTAACCTATATCCTACATTAAAAATTTTTAAGTCGAGTATACTCATGCGTTTTATTAGACCCCTAGGTAAAAAACTGAATCCCATCCCCCCCCCCCTTCACATCTAACTCATGATCAAGGTGCAAACAAACCTACTGAAGAAGCATTATGAGGATTTCAGTTTTGAACCCTAGTCATGTATGTATGTATGTATAGGTGCAGCAGCATTCTACTTGGTACGGGAAAAGAGAAATGTAGCTAGCTAGCTAACCTAGTACAGCACTGTAACAGCAAAGAAGGCACCCCTATAAAATTACATGTACAATATGAGACATACAAACCTTAGGTTTGTTTACAATATTATTTGATACTGTGTCCAGAAAAAAGCAAATGTGTACCAAAAAGAAGAAACCTTTACATTTGTAGTGCAAAGGATTTTTATTCAACAATCATAGCAACGGCAAGAAGGCAAGGTTGCAAATTGCCTGAAGAGGCACGAGGGACCAAATACTTTTTTGAAATGCAAAGAACAATAAGGTATTTCAAACAAAGCACAATCTAGTCCCAGCTCTGCAAAAAGAAAGCATGAAAATAGTGGGACTTGGCCACAAATGAAAGCAATTATGTTTCTTATGGAACTTATGATTCATATATGGAAAAGACATTTGAAGAAAAGTCAAATTTGCCACTAATTGCATACACCTGTTCCAACAAGAAAAAGTAATGAAAAAAATCCATTGAAAAGTATACTCCAACAAGTGCAGGTGATGAAAAAATCCATTGAAAAGTTATACTCCAAGTGCAGGTAATGAAAAAATCCAAAGAAAAACATGACTGAAGTTTGCAATTGTACAGCACTTAACAAGCAAGTAGTACAATTATAAACTAAAAAGCTTCCTCACAGAAAGAGCTTAACAGGTAGAAAGCACCAACATTCTACCATCACATTTCGAAATTCTGAAAAGAACTAGGTACACTTTTCATGGTTCCTAAGCTCCTGTATTTACCTAACTCTTGATCAGTTTCCTAAGCCACTTTTTTTTACCTGCTTCTAGATCAGTAAACAAAATTAAACAATACATTCATTGCCTACCTAAATTTTCTTTTATGAGTGTCTTTCGATAATGAAGTAGTCTGGGGAACCACATATCTGTCTTAATACCTCTCCTTTGCTTTAAAATTGCAAATCTCCTACTCCTGGGAAAAAAATGCAAAGATTAAAATAATGTTAGAACACTTAAAATGTCAGACGCATAAATTACATAACTGACATGAATGTGAAGCAAGTGTTTTGTACAGAAAAACACAGTATCACATCTTGGTTATAGCAAGGCATTCTCAGCCAACATTGGCAATGATAATTACATTAATTAAATAATTATATTAATAAATTACACTTCTCAACTGTTATTTTAAATCCTTAAAGGCATTTGATATAAATGGAAAGGGATTCAAATGGGAGAGAAAACGTCATAATGGCAGATGCCAATCTGATTTGTATCAATGAACCTATACACACCTAAAATCTCATTTGCATACATACACATATATATATAAATATATATAAATCGACGTGGAGCCTATAATTTTGTCTTGAAATACTGCGGGTCGCTAATCTTGACATGATCCCCATAAAATGTATATAAAAAAATCTGGAATGTATAACCTAGCCACAGGTAGGTAGATTGGAGTTTTATGTAAAAACAGAAAACATCAGTCACGGAGGCCTTTGCGTCACACGGTACTGGAAATGGGTGGTGATAATGAACTTATTTCACAATACCTCTAAGCACTAATGATGAAGTGTTCATGGGATGCAAATAATGTAATTTAGCCCAATGTAGGACTTTTCCTTGGTTGCCATGATAATAACGGCAAAATTTGCTCGGCAAGAACAAAAAACAGATTATGATGGTCACACCTTCTAGCCTAGTCTAATCTAAACCAATAGTGGCCACCTCTCCCAAAAGGCGGCCACTTCCAAAAGAGCACTTGAAATTATGCCATTATTCATAATCTATGAGAAAACACTTACTTCCAGAGGAGTATAAAGGTCACGTTGCGTGCTTGGATTGGCCCACAACTCTTGACTGATGCTCATAGCAGTGAATTCAAACGCTCTTTTTCGGGAAGGTGGCTAGGTTTGGTGAGAGGTGGCCGCTATGTCGCAGCTCGGTCATTTACCCTATGTCACCAGGACTGAATAACCTTTTATTACCTCGTAGGCCTCACGTGAACACAAAATGATGACCTAGGCCTACACAATACTATTAAACAAAATTAGTTAGGTACCCTACTGTCACCTTAAAGGCAAAACTTATAACCCTTCTGCCTTACCTAAGCTTAGCCAGTAGGCTAGTCAGGCTACACAAACACGTAGGTCTAGATTTACAAACAAAAACATTAATTTCACCTTAAAAAATAATTAAGAACTATATCTGTAAAGCATTCCTTGCTCCTTAAAATCATATTCAATGAACTTAATCTGGATAAATAAATTCAGGCACAAATTTCACTTAGGAAGGACGAGAGAGACTGAGAATCGGCCACGTGACCACTGACCACCCCCAACTTCCTCGATAGCTGGAACTGGAAGTCTGGAACTTACAAGCTGCAACCGTTCCAACAATATTTTAAGAATAAAATTTGTTACGTTGACAAATTTTTTCTAAATTCTAGGCCACATTAATTCAGTTTTTGGTTCATTTCATAACGAATACTGGTTAATAAAACTTTACTAAAACGCTACTTTTTTTTTTTTTTCTTATACAGAGTATTATTAGAACGAAGGTAAAGCAGTATAGACACTCGCATACTGCAAAAAAATCCCTTTTGTCAATACTAATATTTCACAATAAAAGCTTCATTATACCATGAAAATACATTTAAAATACATTCATTAAAGTGCACAATTTACCACCAACATACAGAAAATAAAAATCGGCATGTTCGAAGAAAGTAAAGAAAGGCAAATTTACTTCCTAAAATATATTAAATAGATAGTGGACATTTAGGCAATTATGTTTTATAATGGGAAAGATAATTTATTTTTAACAAACCCTGTTTTATTTCATAAATAGATACACTTGGGCAAAGAGAGACTTTAGCACCTCGTAAATCTTATAACTTTGTAGCCTACACCTGCATTTTAAATTAGGTCAGTAAATAATAAAAACTGGCCAAAAAAAGCTTCTGAGAATTGTTATATTCTAACATGCTTTAAGGTAGCTACCGCGACGAAGACCATATAAAGCAGTAGCAGTAGACAGTGCAATTCCGGACCATGTAAAGCAGTAGACAATACAATTGAGAGCATCACCTAATAATCGCTATTTTCTTATATCCGAAGAGATATACCAACTGAAGGGACCAAACCCCATTCAACTGCATCGGACCACTTCCTATAATACAAACGAGCTGAGAAAATCCATCAAGAACGGAACTTTGAACATTGCTGCCGACGCTCGCAGTCTAGATTTCCATTTGCTGACGGTTATCGCGGCTTGAATGTTCGACTTCCGGCAGTGACTTCGACTTCGACCCTCACGCCAATTCTCCACCGAAGACCCCTCTAGGCATAGCCACGGTGTGGACCGTGGGCATAGCAAGAGCTCTTCTCCTACTGATTTCTTTCCAGAGTGAAAAACGAGACGGGGAAGACGAAATTTTTTTCCTTAAACAATGTTCAGATTTGTGACAGCAACGAACAGCAAACAGATATCCACTCGCGATTCGAAACAATATTGCTATTTATATCTCTGGCTGAAATGAAATCGTTTTAGGTACTATGATAAAATAATTACATTATCTAGTAACATCAAATTATCTGGCGTTGCCATAAAAGTCGGAGCTAATGATTTCCAATTGAGATTTCGAAATATAATGACCGCTGCACTGAAAATCAATTGATAAATTTTCATTTGGTCGATCAAAATCGGCGAGATTCCACGTCGAATTGTATGTGAGCTATGCAAGTAATTGCGATTTCATTGTGGTCGATGACTTTTCACTTTAAATTTTCTGTCAATTATTCCAGTGGTCCCATACATACTAAAAAAAAAAAAATTAAATGGTTAGCACTGCTTACAGGATATTTTGGGCCCGCACACAGACAGTAACAATACAGGTTATAATAACAAATGCAAAGCCTTTCTTCTTTCATTGCAAACAGGTTCGTTATACTGTCAATACTGACAGCCATTTGGAAATCTGATGCCTGTTTTTAGTACTTATCAAGTTAAAGGAAATATTTTAGCAGCAGACGTTCTTAATAAAATGTTAGAATGGAATCAGACCCATTACCAAATGGACCTCTTGCAAGTTCTTAGCTGAACCTATCCTATGGCAAAGGTCGACAATTTCCTGATAATAATATTATTTGATCGCTTGAGGTGGGTATCTGACGGTTTCATGAGATAATCTCACAGCAAAACAAGTCATAGACGGCATGATAAGGATAGTGGGTATCACAGGTCATCCACAAAGAATGCATACGGCTTTCCAAGGCGGACACCTATCAAAGTACAAACCTTAACCCAATGTTGATCAAGAACAAGTCTTACCCAATCAATCTTAACGTGCTCAGATCCGTGCAAAGGCAAATAGAGTCCCTTTTATACTCTTCAAAAGGGAGACGGGTAATTAGTCAGGAATAGTGAATTAGGGGGTCATTCATTCCTCAGCTCCAACTGGAATTGCTACAACCGAAAACTTCTGATAGGAAAACCTGTAATATGATTTCAATTTCCCCAAAAGAAAAGCGGACAATTATCACTCTTATGCAACAACGTAGATCCAATTGGAATTGCTGCCAAAATTAATAAAAGTTAAGCAAGATCTGATAAATATATATATATATATATATATATATATATATATATATATATATATATATATAGATATATATATATATATATATATATTCCATTTCAGGTTCAAGCTCATAACCTAAGTGAGACGAAATACGACCAAGATTCTCTCTCTCTAAGCTAGATTACGTAAGAAGCTATGCTTATTTTTACGAAAATATCACTAAGGTGGGCCTTGCAACTAGCGATAATTGACTGTAGAATAAAACAAATTGATTGCAAGGAATAAATTCTCTCTCTCTCTCTCTCTCTCTCTCTCTCTCTCTCTCTCTCTCTCCTCTCTCTCTCCAAGTGCCGCTCCTCCAGTATACATAATTACATATTTTTATTTCTATATTCTTGAGATTTTGACTCTCTTTCTACTCAATTATCAGCTTCTTCCTGTAAATATATTTACATTATTTTTATTTCTATAGTATTATTTGTCTTTGGATTTGACTCTCTCCTCTCTCTCTCTCTCTCTCTCTCAAACAGAGGGGGCCGGCCAATTCAGGTAGTCTTCCCTCAGCCCAGCGTCCACCCCCCCCCCCCCCCCTCATATTTGCCATTCCGAGGTTCCTCGAACACCATCCGTCCTTCGTGGAGAGAAAACCTCTTCACCGAAACATAAACGACCCGCGGAGACTCAATCAGAGGATTACAAAAATGTGGAGGAAGGGCCTTCTGTTTGCCCTGCACTGAGCACTGGGGAAAAGTAGTAGTACTGCAGTGATGGAATACTAACACTCGACATATAATATACTCCCAGATAACGTAAAATAACGGACGTAAGTTAAGAGTAGAGTTGATATGGTGATGTCAATTCTTTAAATGTATGATGCCGTTGGTTGTTCACAAACCAACGGATTTTTAGAACCGTATAGTTATGTGGAATCGTATTACCAGAGGTAGACATATAGACATATCATCTGAACAAGAGAATTCTCTATAAGCAAATATATACACAGACATTTAAAGACGCACTGCCTCTAATGGACCGTTCATACTTCAAACTGTCCTCTTCCTCTCCCCTCATTTCTTAATACAATCAATCCTGCTATCTCCCTTACTTCCTATGTTCTGTCATCATATTTAACACGTTTTATTCCCCCTCAAGGTGCTTTAGAGATGAACATCTCTCAGTATTCCAGTATACAATACTGTAAACTGTCACTCTCGAACCTTTCCTGCGTGACATCTAATTTCGCCGACTTTCTCTCCCTTGTCACCACTTTTTCAATTTTTCCAATAGTACTCTATTTTCCATGAAAGACACCCAAAGTGTCATATCTCGAGTACTTCAAGGGGCGTGATGTCCAAGTCTCAGAATGTTAGGGATGTGAACTGAAATGAAATGTTGAAAACCATAATAACAAAATGGAGTAAACTATAACAAAATAGAGTAGAGCTTCTTTCCCTGTTAGGATCGCAAGTTTCTAGACGGGGTATGTTTTTAGTTGGCTTGTCTCTTGCTTAGTTTTTTGTTTTTTTTTTTTTTTTCTTTTTTTTTTTTTTTAGCATGATTATAAGAAAAATTAGGAAAGTAAGCTTTTAGACAGAGTATGCTATTGGTTTGCTTTTCTCCTGCTTTGTTTCTTCTCGATTTTTTTTTTTTTATTTCTTTTTTTGTTTGTTTGGTTTTTCTTTTTTATTTTTTTAGCAAGATTATAGGAAAAATTAGGAACTTCAGTTTTTAGTCAGGGTATGCATATAGTGTTCTTGTCTCTTGCTTGGGTTTTCGATCTTTTTTTTTTTATTTTCAATTTTCAATTCTTTATTCTATCAATTCATCTACATATTTATTTGGTGTTAGCAAGAATAGTGAACATTTTTTATTTTTTATTTTCTATTTTTATTTATTTATTTGTATTTAATTATTTACTTATTTATTATTTACTTTGTGTTAGCAAGGTTATGTGAATTTTTTTTTATTTTTTCTATTTTTTATTTTTATTTTATTTATTTTCATCATTATTATTGTTTTTTTTTGTTAGCAAGATTGTGGGAAAAAGGTAGTCAGATATTAACGCAAATGTCGACAAGGTAGGCCTGATAACGTGTAAATATCGCATGTCAAACAAGTCGTAACGAATCTCTCTCTCTCTCTCTCTCTCTCTCTCTCTCTCTCTCTCTCTCTCTCCTCATTTGTGAAATGCCCATCTTCCCGTTCTTTTTTCCCAAACTCCTAAACAAACCAATCTCGCCAAAAACCAACGACCTAGAGCAATGCGGCATGAATACGTATACCTTCTTTGACTCCGAATACCCCCCGGGAAACGGGCACAGAAAGTCTACTTGAAAATGAGGGAAACTCTCTCCTTTGAAGCTGTGGTTTAATTACCCGCCTTGCGGGAGACCGTCTGCAGAGCGAATGGCTTGCGTCATTCTCGGTAATTACCGAAATGGCCACTGCGGGAACGATACGTTGTTTTTCGAAGTTCCATCCTCCTGCGTTGTTTGTTGAGGCAAGAGCACGTGCTGCCACCTCTCGAAGGTTGTCTTTGTAAATAATGACTTTGGGATTATATGTGATAGCGATGCACTCGATGTTTCTCGCCATGTAAATAATGCTGGAAATGTGGTACTATATATGTCTGCCATAAATTCTAGTAGTGTAGTCGACTGGATATAATTTTTGATTAAAGATTAACGTTTTCCAGATATTCAATACGAATTCCGAAGAATGATTTTATATCTTGCATCTCCATTGCAAACATTGCCAATCATCACACTGATATTAGAGCTAAATTCCCAAATTGTCTTCAGAGAAGAGTAAATCCTGCAAATTTGAATAAATGAACGCTTGAAATAGCGTCTATAGACGAACATATGTCGAATATAAAACCAAAATAAGAGTGATGAAAGCCCCCGCTAATCTTTTCAGAGAGAGAGAGAGGAGAGAGAGAGAGAGAGAGAGAGAGAGAGAGAGAGAGAGAGAGAGAGAGGATGTAACTGGAAGCCTCTTCAAATGGTAATAAAACTGTTCCAGGCAGGAAGAGCTTCCTTTGATCATGTGCCCATCACAGTTAAAGGAAAATGGAGTGGCATTTTACAGGTACCAAGTAAAAAAAAAAAAAACATAACTTGGTGAAATTGGAGTAAAATATCGCAGAGAAACGAACACCATTATTACTAACATCTTCTTAGGGTGATATATATATTATTTTATGTATCCACTGGTCGAGGTATATAATTTTTCAATCTCGAGTAGCCACTTTCTTAAGGAGGTCATTTTAGAGAGAGAGAGAGATAGAGAGAGAGGAGGAGAGAGATGAGAGCGCGAGAGAGAGAGAGAGAGAGATTGCTTTCATATATATAATCCTCTTCAGAACTGTTATAATCCCAAATCAACCATACATTGCGCCCAGTTCATAAGAAATCATTAAAAAAAATAAAACAATCAATTAGCGTTGAGCTGTATAATCACTACCCGGAGCTCATTTGAGATCGTCTTTGCCCTTTAAAAAAAAAATCCAATTTTTTTTTCTTTTTTTTTTTGACGGTCATCCATTATATTCAATGCCAAACAAAGAGAAAAGGGTTGGCGCTCCCAAGATGAATGAATGGTTTCCTCAGCCTACGTGGAGGGAGAAAGATTGAGGATGCGAAAGTATGAAGGATTTTGTTTGGAGGATACACATCCTTTCAGTCACAGAAGGATTCTCCAAAACACTGGCGACAAAATGGAGCAACCATTTTGGACAGATGTTACGACTTTCTGTAGCTATTTTCCAGTCCATACGATAACAATGTTAATATAAGCAAGGGCATTTGATGGCTGAATTTAACAATATTCGAACTGAATTCAACAAAGTAGAAACGGAATTCAATAAAGGAGAAATCATAACTCCACTTGTACCTTCCAGGAATGGCCGTGTCATAAAGAAAAGGAAATTTAGTAAATACAAAAGTTTTGAATCTGCGAACTTTGATTGGTTTGTAGCCGATCCAGCAGTAAGCAAGAAATATTTTCATGTCCTGTGGATGTCAAAATGATGGGATTTACAAAAGACTGAAATACAATATATTAATCATTACGATGCCGAGATTGTATGAAAGCAAGATGTATAATAGATTAAGGCTTAATTTATCTAAACGGTATATACACATAAATATTAAATGTGACTTTTTGACTGATTTTCACAACACTTTTATAATATCATTAACGAAGATTTACCTTTGCCATTTGCATAGAAAAAATTAGTTACTAATATGCTTTTGCCTTCGGGAAGAGTTAGTAATGGAAACAAAATAATAATAATGGTCGTAAAATACGATATGAAAATAACATAACACTTAAAGATACTTCTCCAAACGAGAGAGAGAGAGAGAGAGAGAGATGCATGAACACACTCAAAGGCAACATTTCCTTCATATCTCAATCCCAAGTTTCTAGTTCTCACGCTCTCCTTCGTTTTATTTCTCCTTCTCCTCTCCTTATTTTATTTCCTCGTACCTTGGCACCTTCTTTTAATCCGTTTCCGTCGTTTACTCTTCCCTTAGGTTCACTGGTTTCTCGTACAGACGTTTCACGCCCCAAAGCAGACAGGCTTTGTCATCCCTTGCGAAGAAATTGCCCAGTGAAGATGAAATTATTCCTGGGTTTTGTTAAAACCGTTATTTCATTTGAATGTTTTATGGTGTGGAATATCTAGTTATCGTTGTTGAGATACTATTCTAAATTATTGATTAATGTGACAAGTAATTTTTTAATTTTCTTTAAAAAACTTTTGTTTTCAGACCTACAGAATATATGGTTCTTTCCTACCTTGTAGTTTTTGGAAGCGTTGTAGATATACCATTTAAAAAATATATTGCACTCCTCCTTAAATTTAAATGGATGACCCAATAACTTTGAACTTTAATGGAAATATACAGAAACGCCTATTTCTTACTGAATAAATGCTAATAAATTAAATAACTATTCATAACTATGACTTGATTCAAATTTTGTTTTCATTATTCCCAGACAGGAAATGCCTTGAGAGAGAGAGAGAGAGAGAGAGAGAGAGAGAGAGAGAGAGAGAGAGAGAGAGAATTTTAACTGTACAACGCGCCTCCCTCTATTTACTCTGTGGGTTTTGTACCATAGGCATTACGTCAATTCCCTTACGAGCTTAATGGCACGCGTGCGCAATTCTGAGCTGGAACCCGGCGCCGCCTGGCAGTTCTCCCCTACCCTCCCGATCCCATACCTACATCGACCTCACCCGGGGCGGACAAACAAGAAAGATCCAACCGGTTTGTATCATCATAGATTGCTGGAAGGAAATATTTGATCTACACAGAATTCCCAAACGGACGACGCAACGGTTCAATTGCTTCCCGACCGTAGGAATTTAATTAATGGAATAACACTACAAGTCCTTGAAGTTGCTTCAGGAAGAATGACGAGTGCCATTGATGTTAATAGGTGTTTTATTTTGCAGGAAATGAACAAGAGAATTCAATCTGGTGACCATGGGTGCAATTCTATGGTTATTAGAGTAATTAAGTTTTTAATAATGAAGACAACATTCTTCTCAGTTGGATATTTGCAGTTACCGAAGGTAAATTTTCATAAATTTCGTGATAATCACAAATCACTGATTTGTAAACTGCATTGCTATTTGTTAGGTAAAATCTTTGAAACAATAATTAATTCTCGTTACAAGAAAACGAATGATGAACTATATTAAATTTGACAGAGAAAGTTTTCCATTAATTATTAGCATTAGTTTGTTTACCAAAAGGTTAATTTCAGCTTAGGCTATTTCCAATACTTGTTTGATTCTCAAGTAAACCTGTCCATAAAGTCCCAGTACCATTACAAGTATTTATCACTTGTAATGGTACTGGGACTTTATTGATACCCTGCACAGTGAAGGCTAATTAACAGACAGACACAACTGCCCCCCCCCCCCCACCACCTCCCCCCAATCCAACGTCATTCAACATCTGCTGATGTTCCTACTGCCGCCATTCTTCGAGGTCCAGATTCATCAGAAAGCCATAACTAAATTTTAAAGTTAATGTCTCCGTGCGGGTTCCAAATGGCGAGGAAATATGAGGCGAGCACACTAACCTAAACTGGTTTTGGCTTCGTCAGCGTGCCTTTACTTTTCACTTTTCACGCTGCGGTTTGGTTCGAGCTTAAACTGGAAACTGGAAGCTAGACGTCAAAGGGTCTTCGGATTCAAGCAGGTCGTACGAAGCCATCGATTTACCTGATTGAAAACTCGGCATGGCAAAGGAAACTGAACTCATTTCCTGAAGGGATAAAACGTCCCAAGAAAATCTAAACCGATTGACTGATTGGTTCATGTAGACTGTCGTTACTACAACAATGTTTATCGAAGACGAAGGTTAATTACTTGCTGTAAAATAGCTTGGACCAGCTTCCAAGAGGACTTGATTATTATTTGCACTGGAATGAACATCCGAGGATATACTAGAGGCAATAAATAAATAAATAAATAGATGAATAAATAAATAAAAAATAAATAAATAACCACATAAATGAATATATAACGAAATAAATTAATAAGTAAATAAATAAATAAATAAATAGATAAATAAAATAAATAAATAAACTCCCATCTAAGATTAGAAGGAATGAAAAGAAAGTTCTCAAGTAAACTACTTTCAGTCTCCAAACGACAATTTCTCATAATAAAAATATGACTTTCATTGGATGTTCTCTCTCTCTCTCTCTCTCTCTCTCTCTCTCTCTCTGGTGAATCGTGTTCCATACATGAACATTTAAATTTATCAAATCAGATCACAAGATGAAAAACCGACCTAAAATAAAAATTAAAAATTACTTAAGAATAAAAAACTTAAAAAAATACAAACACGTAACAGAAATGACCCCGACTTCTATAACAAAGCAAGAGAAAAGGCCATTTCCAAACTTTTTCATGTTGTCACAAGACCTAAAAGAAAAATAATAAAAGAAAATAATTAAAAATAAAAACAAAAACAAACACGCTACAGAAATGACACGACTTCCTATAACCGAAGCAAGAGAAAAGGCCATTTTCCAAACTTCCAATGATTTTCCTGATCCACAAGACCTAAAAAAAGAATTTAATAAAGAAAATGAATTAAAAAATAAAAACAAAAAACAAACACGCCTACAGACTGAATTAGATTCCATAACCGATTCAAGGAAAAGACCCAATTTCCAACCGTTTCCATGAATTTTAAGTCGCCAAATTATTCCTCTATGTTTCCAGCTCATACCCTCCTAGATGTGCTCTTCCCCGGCTTCCGGTAGCATTGTGCTTACAGAATTAGGCGAGGGAATAATCCCCCCTTTCGGAAACGGGAATCTGCCCGAGTGAATAAAAGGGGAAAACTCTACTATATGCAAAACCCGACGAAATCTGTTAGCAACGCTGCCTGAAAGCTGGGAGCTATTTGTCTTCTTCTACAAATCTCGTTTGGAAGAATACATGCATGCGAGGCCGGATAAAGAGGAAGTATATATACAATTGTAGGAGGGAGAGAGAGAGAGAGAGGAGAGAGAGAGAGAGAGAGAGAGAGAACCAAATAGTTAGGACATCATACGCGTCAAGTTTTCATATATGCCCTATGAATAAATTTGCGAGCAACATTTATCTCTTACAAACTTTAGCAATTTTATGATGGTTCCAAGGCACAAAAAAGAAAAAAAAAATTACAAAATTAGTCAGTAATACAAAACCTTGAAAAACTGCTTTTAACGTAAAACCATAAAAACCCTTCAAAAGTCTACTTCAGCCTATTGCTAATGATCAATTTTCTTTCAAAAAAATAATTCAGACAAATCGCTATTGCACAAACTTTCAAGACAAAATCACTGCTCAGGAATGAAAAATAACTTCCAAAAGTAAATTCATTCTACACGAAATCAACTGAACCATTCGAAAAATATTCTAATTATTTTGAACAGATAAATACTTCATTTATCCCAGTTAAAATTTGCGACGAATTGCTATTCCAATCATATTTAATAGCTAATCCAAGTCTCAGATGAAAGATTTAGTGGGCCATCCACTTGTCAGAGGCTTCATCTGGTGGACTGTTATTAATTACTATAATTGAAATCCGTCATAGAAATTAACATCGGTTTTTGTTAATGGAATTCGTGTCGTGAGTCTCCGTTTATGCCTGTGCTCTATTTTTCCCGTCCTGACAATTTGTATTCATTACCGTGTTATAATAAGCTATTATTACCGCTATCATCATCAATTCTCTCTGATGTCCTGCATTGAATGCAAGTATTGCATATATAGTTGCATATCAACTCACATACATAGTTCATTAATCAGGGGTTAATCATTTTTCTCCTGTTTAATATACAATTTTACATAACTAATAATAAAGCATTTCATATATTGTATAAATCGATAAACAACGGTGCAACATCCTTTGCCTTTCTCTAAGGTATTTTCATGCAAAAAAAAAAAATGTCTCAGAGTAAAAGCAAAAGATCTTGCACTATTTTGTTTCATATTTCTCGTGGTTACAAGCTCTATATATCTATTTAAATCTTGCTCTTATTCCCTTGATAGAAGATATACATATGCATAGTTATAGATACACACACCTATAAACAAACTCTATATATATTTTATATCTCGCTGTTATTCCCGTGAATAGAAGATATGCATAAAGACATATTTATAGATACACATAAATATATGATATGACAGATTACCTCTGATGTTACAGATGCAACTTGACAAGAGAACGTTCATCTAGATTTACTGGGAGAATGGCGGAAGGATTTCATCGAGAGAGCCTTGTTCAAACACAACTTCCTTGTTTATCTCAACAAAGTTAAGTTACTCGTGAAGAGCGAAAAGCACGAAGCAATTCGTCAATGTCACAGAACGAGAGAGAGAGAGAAAAAAGAAAGGTAAATTTAAGACTTCGGTTAAGCTCGGAATTTTACGGTTATGATTTCAGTCATTTCAGGCGAACGATGCATAAACTGCGCCATTACTCTGCCCCCAGGACGGCGATCCAATCAGAATTTATGACACGGTAATGCGCTGCGAATGTTATTCCGACATGTCAATCAATGCGTGAGAAAGGAAAACGACGTGGCTGCTCAAATTCCAGCCAGTGACAGAATGTATACGACGCGATGATCATTTGCAATATTCCCATTTTATTTCCCTACCCTGATTCATCTTGCAATGGTTGGCACTTTAATTGCAGTTTGAATCTGTTGGTGGACGCTGCTGATTCACGAGTTTCCTCAGGAAACCAGTATTTTTGTGCTCTCCTGTCAGACATCAAACCACCAGACGATAAAATCACTTTTGTTCTGTGGATAACCGTGGCCCTCTCAATAAGACGAATAATAATAATATCACCCTACGTCAATATTTCGTTATAGAAAAAATTATCCTTGTGAGGAGGTATTTGATCAGAAACACTTAAAAATTTCTTTCGAAAACTCTCGATAAGCGAGAGGGGAAAAAGATCCAAATGGCATTACTAGCAGGTGCAGCCTCTCTCTCTCTCTCTCTCTCTCTCTCTCTCTCTCTCTCTCTCTCTCTTCCTCCTCAAGTCAACACTTCTGGCTGCTGCACTCGACTCTCATCCTCACATTTGATATTCATACCTAACTCTATTTAGATACATCATTTAAGCCATTGTCATTCACTTCATTAGTTTGAACTGGTCTACATTTTGAGCCTCTCACCATATTCTTTTTTTTATCTCATAATCTTTCAATTCACTTAATAAAATGTAATGTTTCTATTTTATTAATGCACTTTTTTGAAAAAAAAACATTAAAACTGTTTTTTTTTTAAATCCTCATTCAATTCAATTTCATTTAAATGAAATGTAAAACTATTTATTAAAGTAAAAATTTATATATCATTATTATATTACTTTATTTGAAAAAAAAACTGTCTTCCAATATCCCTCATTCAATTCATTTAATAATAAATAAAAAAAATCCTATTTATTAATGTATACTTTATTTTTAAAAAAAAACTGTTTCTCAAAATACCTCATTCAATTCATTTAACAAAATGTTAAATTTTCTATTTTATTAATGTACTTTATTTGACAAAAAATTCCAATCTTTTCAAAATTCCTCATCCAATTCATTTACTAAAATATAAAATTCCTATTTTATTAATGTATGCTTTATTTAAAAAAAAAAAAAAAAAAAAAAAAAAAAAAAACTGTTAAAATTCCTCATTCAATTCATTTTGGAAAATGTTAAATTTCTATTTTATAAAAATTTAAAATTTTGATCTTAGTAATGTACTTTATTTTAAAAAGAAAAAACTGTTTTTCCATATCCATTCATTCAATTCATTTAATAAAATGTAAAATTTCTACTATTGATATACTTTATTTGACAAGAATTCGACTCGTTTTTCAAATTCTTCATTCAGTTCATTGAATAAAATTTAAATTTAAATATTTTATTAATGCATTTTATTAGACAAGAATTCAACTGTATTTTTTTTTAAAATTCCTCCTATCATTAAAAACGGGAATAGCGCTTTCTCTCTCTCTCTCTCCCGCCGCCTCTCAGTTTTCTCCTTATGTGTCCTTCTCTTTCCCATAATTCTGAGAATGTTTGTTGATTATAACTGAGTACTTCACGGCCTTCTTCTTTCTCTGTTAAGGAAACGGCTCCTCTGGTTATTTAACGGACCGTTATTCCCGTCCCAGATTTCCTTTAACATAAACACAACGGCGCACTGGAAATGGTGCCACTGGGGAAATGATGTCGGTGCTTCGAGAAATTTTCTAAAACGAAAACTATTATTTCTTTGGAGTATGCTC
>NC_061098.1:29817068-29824959 GCF_015104395.2 Macrobrachium nipponense | reverse complement strand
GATTACGTTTTCATAACTTTTTTTGTTTATTTAAGAAGACTTAATCTAACTGTTTAGCAAAATTACATGATAATTCACATTTCCCAGGACTCGGTAACTGCTTAATATCTCTCTCTCTCTCTCTCTCTCTCTCTCTCTCTCTCTCTCTCTCTATAAGAGATCTTACATTACTCAGGCAAAAGTGATGGGCCGAAATCTCTCTATCTCTTTCTTTCTCTCTCTCAAGATATCTTACTTAAGATATCCTTACATTACTTAGGCAAAGTAGGCACGAAATCTCTCTCTCTCTCTTAGATACCATACATTACTCAGGGTAAAAAGTCGGCACGAAATCTCTCTCTCTCTCTCTCTCTCTCTCTCTCTCTCTCTCTCTCTCTCAAGATATCTTACTCAAGATATCTTTACATTACTCAGGCCCCAGTACGGACGAAATCTCTCTCTCTCTCTCTCTCTCTCTCTCTCTCTCTCTCTCTCTCTCTTACTCTCCTGTGTCGTTGTTTATTGGCTATTTCATTTCTCTAATGACAATCCCCTAATGATCCCCTTTTGCTTTGTCTTCATCCTTATTTTTTTAACTTTCCTTTTTTTTACCCCTCTCTCCCTCCATTTCACCTTCCCGTCGGTAAGTGGCGATAAACATCTCTCTCTCTCTCTCTATCTCTCTCTCTCTCCTCTCTCTCTCTCTCTCTCTCCTGACTGCTTTTTTCTTTCGAGGGATCCTGGAAGCTTCTAATCATCCAAAAATTTATGACATTTACTTGTAAACTTAAAATTTTAACATAAACTATTTACTTGTAAACTTAAATCATCATGAACCATTTACTTGCAAACTTGTAAATCATCATGAACCGTTCATTTGTAACATTTTAATTTATCAGGAACCATTTACTTATAAACTTAAAATTTTTAACATGGAACCCATTTAATAGTGAACTTCTAAATAATCTTGAACCATTACTTCTAAATTTGTAAATGTACTGTCGGCCAAAAACTCGTGGCAAGTCAGTTTATAATTTTTTCGTTCACTTGCCTGCTGACGCACGATTCATGCTTCATCTGTCTATTTTTTCTTTTCAAAATATGGAAGAAATCATGTGTAATGATGTTAAAAAAACAGTCCGCTGATATCTTTGTTAGAACATTATTTTATGTTATTGTGTAAAATTATTTCCATATAGCAAAATTGTCGTGAACGAAACGAAGTCATAAAAACGTCATATCACAACCATAGATATACATTACCAAATAGATAGGAGACACCTATCACTAGTAGTATCGCATAAATTATCATTTCAATATTAAGTTGAAGTTAGTTGAACTATTCCATTTGTTAAATTTTACAGAAAACATTGGAATCTCACAAAATGCTATCAAATTTACAAACAAAAAGAAAAAAAAAAAAAACGATATCTTAACAGTGAACCAGGCGACCTCACTCTTGCTTTGATGTTAAGTGCACGGGAATCTAATGTCAATGTGTCATTTATCGGTCTAAGAAACATCCCTTCGATGAGCGATGAGAATTATTGCACTGCATTCCGGTGCAAGTTCCTGTTGGAGAGATATCAAGAAAGCTTAATAAACCGGAGAGAATCATACATAGATGAATAAAATTGTTTAAAGAACGGCAAAATTTAGAACATTGGCCTAGAGGTGGAACACCTCGAAGCACCATATGAGAGCAAGACAATACAGTAGTGTAAATGTTGCTGAGCAACATTCATTTGTGAACTTTGAATTCTAGTGCCTCGTCACGACATTGCTGAACCAGGAATGTTAACTAGCTCAGCGCTTATTACTGGTGTCTGATTAATACTTTAGATGGAGAGGAAGAGATTTTTAAATCTACACTTGAAGTCTTTGATAGTTGTTTAATGAATAAGTCTAATGAATAAGCAAACTTATCTGATGGATGAGAGATTCAGTTAGGCTTACTCTTTTTGTTTTGTTTTTTATCGGTGGCCAGTGAATACCACGGATAGGGAGGGAAACGGTTTCAATGATACATGCATTTTTTTCTTCAAAAGCAACTAAAGAATACATTTTATTGGGAGATACTTTATTAACATCGGCCTAATCCTTCCATCACTTCTACTGCCCACCTCCGCTCTCTTCTACATCTCAGGCGACTAGATCCGACTTCTCACTACAAACTCCATCTCGTGAAAGCATTCACTAATGATAACGGTTTATTTAAAATTCCCCTGCACTGACAACAGGATGGCTTAAAATGTATGTTTAAAATAAAATCCTTTTGTTCAAAGAAACTTTATATTTCATTCCCCAAAATATGTGCATACACTCGTGTTTACACCCTGTGGCCGTCAAAGAGCAACCCTTGATTAAAGCAGTAGGTTTTTCTTGAAAGGGGAAAAAAAATACATGAGAAAATAGACTTAAACGAGAACGTCCCACCTTTCATATTTCGTATCTTTCAGCTACTTATAATATGATTAAGGTAGTAGGTCTAGTAGGTATACATGTCAAACTAATTTGAATTAATTTATATTTAGAAGAAATGAACAGCTACCATAAAAAATCAACCTAAGAAAGCTTTAAGGTAAAATAAAACTTTTTCTTAATGTATTCGTCAGTTTGGCTCCCACAACTTTCCAAGGTGTCCAAAGGAAACAGGATGATGATGCAAGGAATTCGATAAAAAATAAGACTGAATTATATTCGTCTGATTTTTTATGATTGCTTTTATTTAGACTTTGAATAGCTAGGTCTGAGTTAATTATGTTAAGTAATTATGAAAAAGGATAAGAAGAAAGGGCGAACATGGCTAATAAAACAAGGAATAATGGTAATAGTCAAATAAAGCCAGATTAATATATATATATATATATATATATATATATATATTATATATATAATATATATATATATATTATATATATATATATATATATTATATATATATATATATATAATTCGATTTAAATATCATTCCAATATTACGTATCAGAGAGAGTATACTGCTGAAAATAGACCTAGGCAAATCATCGTGGGAAAATCAGAAGTCCATTAGGTCCACTAAAAGTGTCATGCAAATTATTTTATTGATCAAAGGATAAAATTAGTTTAAAACAACCTAAACATCGTTTTTCAAGAATGTTAACGCCTTGATGTATTATTTATCGGCTGTAGGAGACGAAATGACAACACCCAGTGCAGTACGATATGTTGAGTCAAGACTCGAGCGGCAGCAAAGACAACTTCAAAATCTTCGGTATGCTGTCACGAAGCTAGTATTGAGAATAAAATTAGAAATCGTGGACCCATCGGTATATATTTTCCTTACTTTGCAAAATAATTATCTTTAATACATTGAATAAGTCTACTCAGCTCTAATGTAATTTATTTCAATGTAATAGTACCTTTGGAAAGAATGTTACTTATTGTTAAGTAAATAATCCAGCACCTGCATATGGCAATATTTTCCATAACGAACAGTGAATTAAGAAACTACGCCAAAATTTTTCGTTGGCCGTCTGTACGTGACCATTTGTTTTACTTGTAAACTTGTAAATTATCACGAACCATTTACGTGTAAACTTGAAATCTTAATATGAACCATTTACTTGTAAACTTGAAATCTTAATATAAACTATCACTTGTAAAATTACATGAACCATTTACTTCTAAACTTTTAAAACATACAAAAAAACTATTGAGGCTAGAGGGCTGCAATTTGGTATGTTGATGATCGGATGGTGATGTTAAACATTAACATACAATTTGCAGCCCTCTACCCTCAGTAGCTTTAAGATCTGTGGGAGGCAGAAAAAAGTGCAGACGGACAGACAAAAAGCCGTCTCAATAGCTTTCTTTCGCAGAAAACTACAAATGATGGCCAACCCATCAGCGCCTTATTCCAATTTTTCCTTCGAAAAGTGAAATATCGTCCCACAAATTCCGCTCAGGTGCGAACGATTCATTTGTTCCTTTGGTCAGAGCCACCCTTATACCCTGAACAGGTCCCTGGTACCAGGATTTGTTTATTTTTGAGCATTGATATCAGTTTAATTACGCTGAACGACTGAATTGGTAATTTTTGCTTTTTGGTTCAATACATAAATTTGGACAATATAAAACTCGACAGATGCAAAATGAGTTTTATTTATGCCAAAAACATTTTTTATCTGGCAATTCCCAATTATGATATTACATTTTGAGTTTGAGAGAGAGAGAGAGAGAGAGAGAGAGAGAGAGAGAGAGAGAGAGAGAGAGAGAGAGAGTGGGGGAGGGCAAAAGGAGGAAAACTCTGCTATTTCGAAACAGTCAAACAGTTTTAACATTGGAAAATTTCTGGCTTGAATCCACAAAGAGAGAGAGAGAGAGAGAGGATGAAAATAATGGGATATGTTCTTCAGCGCTGTCTTGTAAAATGTTTATATAGCCTATGGTACAAACTCGGGTAGTAGCGTGAATAAAATTTGTTGGTTAAAATTCTATTAGAAAAAAACTGAAGTCAGTCCAGTGATATTTATTACGAACTTTACAAATTCCATCAACCTTCTGTTAATCTGTGCAACTGCTGGTTAACCAAGCTGCATCAAAAGGTATTGCCGAGGAGTTAACTATAGAGCAATATCAAATTTATAAATATTCATCTCTGCTCTCATTCTCTGACATTCTAACCCTATCCATTCCTTTCCATTTAAGGCAGGAAGCCAGCTAATGAGATGAAACCACAACCTATACACTAAATAAACATTATTCTAGCAAAGAATGCAACAGACACTTAAAAAAACAAATGATCAGCATATGAAAGTAGCAAAACAGTATCCTATCAAAGAATGCGAGAGATATACTTGAAAATAAATGGTTAGTAAATGAAAACGGTTAAACAGACATCTACTCGTATCTCTCTGACGACAACACTGAACAAGGCAAACTACGAGACACTCACTGCAATATCCTTCGCCTCTTAAATCAATAAATCGTCGATGCCCAGGATGCTGCTAGCTGCTGCTGCCCGCGTATTGCCCCTGTGGTGAGGAACCGCTGTTCTTGGCAAATGCCATGGCATTATTATTCTAAGACCTGCCCTCCCACTGTATTTGTGCGTCGAATTGAATTTCGTCATTTAAAATTGTAACGTTTATATACATACATAACTACGTATAAATATACACACAAACATATATATATATATATATATATATATATATATATATATATATATATATATATATATAATATATATATATATATATATATATATACGCACATATACATACATATATATAAATAAATAAATAAATTCTATATATATATATATATATATATATATATATATATACATATATATATATAGATATATATATATATATATATATATATATATATATATATATATATATATAATATATATATATATATATATATATATATATGCGTGTACATTCACATATGAATATAATCGCATACTTATAGAAGCATCAGCATAATAAACGATCAGGCAGCAGATTGGTAAGTATTTGATGGACCCGAGAGAAATCTCGCCATTACAAACCGTAGAAAAAAATATTAAAAAAACACTGATAACTTTAGAATATCGCAAATTCACACAGTATATCTAAATAATGATATGATATATCTTGGGATCTTCGCTTTTCTTGAATACAGTCTAATTTTGCCAGATATATCCCGGTTTGAATGACTATCCACACACACACACACACAAACACACACAGAGAGAGAGAGAGAGAGAGAAGAGAGAGAGAGAGAGAGACCTTACAGACCTTACAGAGGGGGAAACAATGGATAAGTATCAAGATCTGAAATAGAAATAAGAAGGATATGGGATACGCCAGTGGAAATCGTACCCATAATCATAGGAGCCACTGGGCACGATCCCAAGATCCCTGAAAAGGAATCTAGAAAAACTAGAGGCTGAAGTAGCTCCAGGACTCATGCGAAGAGTGTGATCCTAGAAACGGCACACATAGTAAGAAAAGTGATGGACTCCTAAGGAGGCAGGATGCAACCCGGAACCCCACAATTATAAATACCACCCATCGAATTGGAGGACTGTGATAGAGCAAAAAATAAAAAAATAATAATAATAATAATAATAATAATAATAATAATAATAATAATAATAGGGAAGCAGACCCTCTACTCAAGCTACTTTATAAAAGAATGGCTACTTCAGCAGCATTACACTTGTAGAGATTCTTTCTCTATTTTCCGAATAGCGGCTTTTTCCGTGCTACTTAGACAGGGTAGTAGAGCGCCGATAGAGGTCATGATCAAATACAGAGTCTAAATTGGTGTATATATTTGAATTTTACAGATAAACTATGATACCATAGTTATCAAGTCATTAACGATATATATATATGTCTCTCTCTCTTTCTTGAAGCAAGCGAGCTCGCTTGCTTCAAGAAAGAGAGAGAGAGAGAGAGAGAGAGAGAGAGGTTGAGAGAGAGAGAGAGAGAGAGAGAGAGAGACATATATATATATATCGTTAATGACTTTGATAACTATGGTATCATAGTTTATCTGTTAAAATTCAAATATATACACCATTTAGACTGTATTTGATCATGACCTCTATAGGCGCTCTACTAGCCTGTCTAAGTAGCACGGAAAAAAAAAAAGCCGCTATTCGGAAAATAGAGAAGAATCTCTACAAGTGTAATGCTGCTGAAGTAGCCATTACTTTTAATAAAATGATAATAATAGTAATATTGTATGCTTGGATTATTAAATACAATGTAATCCTTTGACAGATTTCAGTTGATTACTTCATTTTTTAGAATAACTACTTGGATCAGTTTGCAAGAAATAATAAACAGCGAAGGAAAAGAGAGAGAGAGAGAGAGAGAGAGAGAGACCATACCTTCGCTGTTTATTATTTTCTTGCAAACTGATCCAACTAGTTATTCTAAAAAATGAAGTAATCAACTGAAATCTGTCAAAGGATTACATTGTATTTAATAATCCAAGCATACAATTATCATTATTATTATTATTATTGATTATTATTATTATTATTATTATTATTATTATTATATATTTTTTTTTTGCTGCTCTATCACAGTCCTCCAATTCGACTGGGTGGTATTTATAGTGTGGGGTTCCGGGTTGCATCCTGCCTCCTTAGGAGTCCATCACTTTTCTTACTATGTGCGCCGTTTCTAGGATCACACTCTTTCTGCATGAGTCCTGGAGCTAACTTCAGCCTCTAGTTTTTCTAGATTCTTTTTCAGGGATGTTGGGATCGTGCCCAGTGCTCCTATGATTATGGGTACGATTTCCACTGGCATATCCCATATCCTTCTTATTTCTATTTTCAGATCTTGATACTTTATCCATTTTTTCCCTCTCTTTCTCTTCAACTCTGGTGTCCCATGGTATTGCGACATCAATGAGCGATACTTTCTTCTTGACTTTGTCAATCAACGTCACGTCTGGTCTATTTGTACGTATCACCCTATCCGTTCTGATACCATAGTCCCAGAGGATCTTTGCCTGATCGTTTTTTATCACTCCCTCAGGTTGTGCTCGTACCACTTATTACTGCAAGGTAGCTGATGTTTCTTACACATGGCTCCAGTGGAGGGTTTTTGCTACTGAATCATGCCTCTTTTTGTACTGGTTCTGTGCAAGTGCCGGGCATTCGCTTGCTATGTGGTTTATGGTTTCATTTTTCGTATTGCACTTCCTACATGTGGGAGAGATGTTATTTCCGTCTATCGTTTTTTTAACATATCTGGTTCTTAGGGCCTGATCTTGTGCCGCTGTTATCATTCCTTCAGTTTCCTTCTTTAGCTTTCCCCTCTGTAGCCATTGCCATGTGTTATCGCTGGCTAGTTCTTTAGTCTGTCTCATGTATTGCTTGTGCATTGGTTTGTTGTGCCAGTCCTCTGTTCTGTCT